>NC_134826.1:148152955-148297588 GCF_004210375.1 Tachypleus tridentatus | reverse complement strand
AAATTATCACGCAATGTTCACAATCACAACATATCTAAGTTATCACAGAAATAAATAATTTGAAAACATTGTACTATAAATACTACAAATAAGACATACATGGGAACTTGAAAACAAAAGGAAAAAAATATAATCACATGTAGATTGGCTTAAGGGAAATTTGAAAACACTTCAGCCAAGAGCAGCCAATTTTCCCATTACTGTATCCTTCAGTCAAGAAGTAATTATAACTTCAGCAAATTAAATCGTTACAGATGAAAGATTTCGGTTCTTGTTTTTCGAGAGAAAAAGATTTGAGTAAAACAAATCTCAGTCGTATCGAAACGATGACAAACGGGTTATTCTCTGAAAGCTGGTTTCTACATTAACTAATCTTATCGTCTGAGTCTTGAATAGAGATGTTTGCGTAAAAATGTTTTAAGAATTTTATTTTAGTTTCTAGATTGATTCAAACTTCAGATCAATATTACTTATCTTTAGTGTAGATTGTTAACACTGTTCTCTCTTATATATGTAAAAACGGCTCGTTTCTCAACCCAAACCAGCCGTTTTTACATATATATTTTTCTCTACAAGTTGGTTTTCTCGACATTACTGACTGTTCTCTTGTGCTCTTCAAAGAGATTGCTGTAATCATTTAACATGTAGTCCTGATCCTGAAGGACCTGACATGGCCAAGTGTTTAAGGGACTCGACTCGTAATCCGCGGGTTCGAATCCCTGTCACTCCAATCAGGCTCACCCTTTCAGCCTTGGGGGTGTCATAAAGTAATAGTCAATCCCACTATTAGTTTGTAAAAGAGTATCCCAACAGTTGGCGGTGAGTGTTGATGACTATCTGCCTTCCCTCTAGTCTCACATTGCTAAATTAGACAGCTAGGGCAGATAGCCCTAGTGTAGCTTTGCGCGAAATTCAAAAGCAAACAAAAAAACAAACCTAATCCTGAAAAAAATAAAGTATGTTATTCAATAGATATTGACATAGATTAAACAAAACTGGAGTTTCTTTGTAAACACTATGGAAAACCATGTTTTTTTTACAATTCTATATGTTTTGTACATGAAAGATATCTGACCTTTAGAGTAGTTGAGAAAAGTGTCGTCCACTGTATTAATAAAAAGAAACGTTAAATGTTTTAAGTAAATCATATCGATGATATAATTTTATATTTCTCAGGTACCCAGTGACTGATAGTTCGAAGTTTGTTTGTTTTGTTAAAAAATCTGTTTATGAGTTATATCTCTTTGAGAGATCCAGACGGATGGAACGTCGTGAGTTAAATGCTTTAGTTGTTTACGTTATGATGTTGGGAAGCAGACACGTATGTTTATGGAAAAGCTAACAGAACTGTTTTTTCAACTATTGTTTGTTTGTTTGAATTAAAGCACAAAGCTATCTGAGCTCTGCCCACCACTGGTATCGAAACCCGGTTTATAGCATTCTAAGTATAAAAACGCTGTGTACCCCGTGTTTGGTTACCAATTTAGAATAAAATCAAATCTGTAGCGATTAATTGACTACGAATAAAGTTACAAATAGAGAAATTTTAAAGTCCAATCTGACAGAAGGTTAAGGTAGAGGTTGTTTAACCATGCCACGACAGAGTATCTGTGATAATCTTAACGTGTCATTAGTTCAAACACACAGAAACTATAGCGCCACATGGTGGCACTAAATGAAATAATAATTAAAATGTTTTAACTGTAATAGCGCCTGAAACACAGAGAAAAATACACACAATATGTCACTGATAGTATAAACGATATCCTAATTTTTGATACTTGTGTATGTTGCACAGAACCTGGTTAATGTCACTCTATTTGTCGTTAGTTATGTACAAATGAATGTTGTAACTTGTTGTTGTTTTGAATTAAGCACAAAGCTACACAATGGGCTATCTGTGCTCTACCTACCACGGGTATCGAAACCCGGTTTTTTAGCGTTGTAAGTCCGCAGACATATCGTTGAGCCACTGGGGGGCTGAATGTTGTAACAGACTAAAACATTAAAGATCTCAGTGTGCGGACTCCAACAGTTGTGAAAGGTGTAAATATATTGTTAGGAACACGAGATTTGTAATTATGTAAGAGCGACTGAGCCCACCTGCCACCGTCTCCTAAATTTTAAATCAATGATCCAAAGCAGTCAGCAACAACTTACCATGCGCCACCTAGTTAATGGATTGACTGCTACTCTTATGACGTATGGATATGAAACTGACTCGCCAGCTTTGAAATTCAGAGCTTTACTATATATTTAGCACGTATTCCATTAGATTAGTGATTTTCAGGTTTTGCATATGTATGGGCTTTATTTTTTACAGTAGGTATCTGTGACTTGTTGGCGATAAATTTCAACAATAAACAAACAGCACACAGTTTACTTGTTTAAAATTACATATTAAAACAAGTCAAACGTATATAAAAATGTTCGTTATGTTATTGATTATTAAAAATTGTCTTTTTTTTGTCGAGTCCACACAAACTGTTTCAATTTTTTTAGGATATAATTTGATTAGACGAATCATTCTCTTCTGCTCTGTTATTACAATACAATCAGTGATAATTCACTTTGCAACTTGACACTATAAATCTTTATTTATCTTTTCTCTCTATCCAACTGTGTGACTTTTTCTAATCAACTCGAACTGCGTTTTGTACACGTATTTATAAACTGACACAGATCTAGAACGCTCCGCACACTATGCGATACCATAACGCAGTAATGCTCCTTTGAAAAAACAAACAAAAAACACGAGATGTTTTTAGTGTGTTTGTGTGTTTTATAGCAAAGCCACATCAGGCTATCTGCCACCGAAGGGAATCAAACCCCCTGATTTTAGCGTTGTAAATCTGTAGACTTACAGCTGTACTAGATAGGGGCAAGTTTTTAGTAACATGAGGCAATAACAATCAGTGATTATATACAAGAAAAGAACAGGAAATGAAAGATTCATATATAATTATATATCTTCTGTTTATCAACTTTAATTTGTTCACATGTTTTTGATAAGTTATTGTTTCTTTATTTTGAATTTCGCGCAAAGCTGCTCGAGGGCTATCTGCACTAGCCGTCCCTAATTTAGCAATGTAAGACTAGAGGAAAGGCAGCTAGTCATCACCACCCACCGCCAACTCTTGGATTACTCTTTTACCAACGAATAGTGGAATTGATTGTCACATTATAACGCCCCCACGGCTGAAAGGGCGAGCATGTTGGATTAGAACTCGCAACCCTTGGATTTCATCTTAACACGGTTGGCCATGCCTTTGATAAGTTATGTGTAATTTTTTCGTAGCTTTATATGACGAACAGTTCCTTTAAACATGTCATTTAATATTTTACGCCCTCCGCTCGTACAGCGGTATGTCTACAGATTTACAACGCTAAAACTTGGGGTCCGATTCCCCTCGGTGGGCTCAGCAGGTAGCCGATGTGGCTTTGCTGAAAGAAAACATACACACATAATATTTTACGCTACGGCTAATTCAACTTTTAGGACGTGTAGTAATCACAAGCATTCAAAGTGAATAGTTCTCATAAAACATTTAACTTTTCTTTCTCAGAACTGTGACATCAAATGCATTTCAAGGTGATTTTGTTTAAGTGCTGGTATAGTAGGATATACGAGGAGAATACATAGAGGGAATAGAGCAAAATTTAAAACCTTACAAAGAAAAATTCCCGAAACTTCTCTCAAGGAAGAAAAATGATTGAAAATTATGTCAATTGAACGAATGCAATTCCAAATACTGTTTATTAGTGTGTGATACTTATATATAAATAAATATACCAGCAACGACGAATAAACCTCTATTTTATATAATATATCATAATCGAAATCCCAGATGTCGCTTCTTAAAGTTAACTACTTTTTCTGTTTACGAACTTGTACATAAACAGTGTTGTTTCCGATATCTTTATGATCCATCCAGGAAATAACTTGAAACAGTTAAATTGACTGTGATCTTCCTGAACTTGAGTTATGATACTCATAATAAGAAAGACTAAGTAATCCATCCATTGTTATTTGTACCGTGTGCATAAACACATAACTTCATGTTCTAGTCTAGCTCATGTTACTGCTATTTCACGCCAGTTCTAAACGTAGGAAAATAAGTAATCCATCCATTGTTATTTGTACCGTGTACATAAACACATAACTTCATGTTCTAGTCTAGTTCATGTTACTGCTATTTCACGCCAGTTCTAAACGTAGGAAAAACTAGAAATACTTAAATAGAATAATTTTGAAAGTGAACACACTTCATATTGGAAAACAACTTTATTATATTCAAAATCACGACTTTATACTTGGGAAAATATTTTCTCATCACACTTTTAGCTGCTATGAATAACTAACTTCTAAGCTAACTTTCGGTATAACGGCTGCTATGAATATTCTAATTAGACTACACATATTAATCCATAATCATAATATATATAAACACATCTGAGCGTCTGCAAGGAAACAAAACTATAAACCATTGTAGTTTATGTTGTATTTTACCCACAACAAATAGGGTTATTCTTTCCAACGCTTCGCCGTTTCAACAACAAGTTTTATATTCTTATGTTACATGGTTAAATGGAGTTTCAGAAAAGCCTTTATTTCTCATCTTCCAGTTTAACTGGTATGTTCTGAAAACAAGTGAAATCAGTGAACTTCAACGACATAAATATCAGAGTTCGTATTTACGTATTATGATCCTGTGTCACATTAAATTATCATGTTTTTTTAATGTACTTGGGATAATTTCATCTGTTCTCAAAATGTCAAATAACAACAGAGAACATCTTGAAATAAAAACAAGACGTTTCCTGGACTTATGTGTCTACTCACCTGCTCTCAGTAACTTAAAGTGTAAACTACTTTAAACTGTCATGCAATAAACATTTATAAACTAAATAGCTAAACCACTACACACAGAACGTAAATAACATCACGAAACTCAATCATTACAGTGAATCAAGTTATGTTCATAAAATTAAACAAATAAAAAATATGTGACATATTATATTCGTCATTACCAAAAGTTCCATGATTATATATGGAGCAGTCACAAAATACAAAGTAATGAACAAACATTACCACACGGTACCGTCCAAGTAAGATGTAGAAAATAAGATTGTTCGTATGACGAGCCTGTTTCGCGAAATTCTTATTTTTTATTGAAATGACAAAATAACAATGATGTACTTCCAACTGTTACCTGATAACAATGATGAACTTCCAACTGTTACCTGACAACAATGATGAACTTCCAACTGTTACCTGTAAACAATGATGAACTTCCAACTGTTACCTGATAACAATGATGGACATACAACTGTTACCTGATAACAATGATGTATTTCCAACTGTTACCTGATAACAATGATGTACTTCCAACTGTTACCTGATAACAATAATGAACTTCCAACTGTTACCTGATAACAATGATGAACTTCCGACTGTTGCCTCATAATAATAATAATAAACTTCAAATTGTTACTTGACTACCATGATAAAAAAATAATCTTTGAAAGTTTCCAAAATCAGTATTTTATCCATAAAAGATAACGTTTTTAAATTAAGAGTTCCATGAAAAATATTTAACGTTTATCCATGAACGTCGTATTAATAATAAACAAAATCTTGAAATAATAGAAAAAAACATCTATATTACTTTAGAAATAGATGAAATAAAACTGAAAGGTATTTAACTAGTTTTTATACAAAATATTTGAATCTAATCACCAAAATTACTGCCAAACGCATGGAGTGATCGGATATCGATAAACTTAAGTTCAAACTTCAAAATATTTTAATGACATGGAAGATCATAGTTCCACAATTAACGTCTGTTTATGATGACGGCGGGAAAGATGTTTCAAACTTCAGGATAAGAAAGTTCAGCTTTTGGGACTCAAATAATTTAAGTTCTAAGAAACGTCGTGACAAGACATGATACACAAGACGATGAGTAAAAAGTAATTAAAAATGTTAACAAGATGATGAGTAATTATTATTAATCTCAAAGCTTTATAACGAGTTACTGGCTGTGAGTCATAAAAATGTACACACAACTTGATAGCAGTTTATTATAACTTACGTTATTGACCAAAAGGTGTGTTAACACTAAAAGTGACGTCTGTCATATGACCTCTTCTTGAGTTCAATTTTGTCATATTCACTTCACATTCCGTCTCCTTGACATTTCGAGAGGGACACTTCGTAAGATCATTAACTTTTCACATCAAGCATTTCATGGTATCTTTAGCGAATACGTTTGTTATTTAAATGCCACTGTTCCTGACTGTTGGTCACTATTAACCCTAAAGTAACTAATTGCTTCTCAAGCACAAACTCGCCGCTTCACATCTTGTTAATTGAGAACAGTAATAATGTTATATTATTATTTAAGAAAATTAGAAACAATTGTATTTGTTTAACCAGAATAAAAACGGACCGAAAAACCAACACGGGCAAGATATATTCTTCATATCTTCTAGTATTCTCTCTTGTATTCCTGTAGAGGACGCTTACTTTTCAATTTTATTTTTAAACTTGTCAAAAGTTTGGTCTTCGTCGTTGTGGCTCGCTACAAGTACCTGTAATCGTTCATAAACATGGTAATGATTGCCAAGTAATGCGATGTTAATAAAAACAGTAAACTAAACGATAGATATTTACATAGTCATCAGTATTTAATGTCACAAGATTAATTAATTTAGATTTTGTTTTTAATGCGACATCGACTTTAAGTCGGTGATATGTTAACCAAATAACTATTTATATTTTTATCAATTACTCGAAACATGAATTTTTATATTAGATGTACCACGACTTTTATATGATTGTTTGGTCTTCTAAGCAGATAGATAAATAGTGAACCGTTGGAACAAAAGATAAAAACAAAAATAATACAGTATTTATACGTACAATCCGCGAGCCGTTCCTCGAGCATCGAAATTTGTTCACTCAGTGAGTGAACTCTCTCCCAGGGGGAACCGTAGAAGGGATACGTGTACTCTTTGGTGTTGCCCTCCAGGGCTGAAGAATAACTTGGCGTTTCAGTACTTTTCTCGGTCATGCTCGACACTGCTTCAGCGATCTTCTGCACGCGATGTTCCAGGTCTGTCAGATTGTGTTGCGCTTGCATCTAGAAAATGAAACAAAATATATATATCAAAAAATTATCACATCGATAAAGAAAACATTAAATTAAACACAACATTAGCATCACACTGATAAAAATACATTCAGTTAAACACAACATTAGTATCACACAGATAAAAATACATTCAGTTAAACACAACATTAGCATCACACTGATAAAAATACATTCAGTTAAACACAACATTAGTATCACACAGATAAAAATACATTCAGTTAAACACAACATTAGCATCACACAGATAAAAATACATTCAGTTAAACACAACATTAGCATCACACAGATAAAAATACATTCAGTTAAACACAACATTAGCATCACACAGATAAAAATACAACATTAGCATCACACTGATAAAAAATACATTCAGTTAAACACAACATTAGTATCACACAGATAAAAATACATTCAGTTAAACACAACATTAGCATCACACCGATAAAGAAAACAATCATGTGTTTACTCTAGGTCTTTTATGGACAAATTATACCGCGTTTTACTTTAGGTTATAAGAGCCAATATTAACAGTTTGTATTTCAAGTTTTGGAATCTCAATATTACCTTGTTTTGTTTGTGAGAGCCACTATTACGATGTTTTACTTTATAAGTGTCAGTAATGACATGTATTTATCATAGTTTTTGAAAGCCAACATTACAATGTTATTAAACTACATAAACATTACTCTCATCATGTTTATATTTTCAATTCTATTGGATGTCGACAAAATTAGCAACAAAATATTATCTGAGATCTTAAATTACTCCTGTCTGTGAATATTTTATTGTATTATATTGTGATGTTGGGTTTCATTATTATTTTATTGTATTATATTGTGATGTTGGGTTTCATTATTATTTTATTGTATTATATTGTGATGTTGGGTTTCATTATTATTTTATTGTATTACATTGTGACGTTGGGTTTTATTATTATGTTATTGTATTATATTGTGATGTTGGGTTTCATTATTATTTTATTGTATTATATTGTGATGTTAAGTTTCATTATTATGTTTTTGTATTGTATTGTAATGTTGGGTTTCATTTCATATCTTATATTCAAAGCTAACAAGACATTTTAAGAACAATGATTCATTTTAAGTATCTGTTCATAGATATTATCTAGGTTTACTACGGATGTTCAGTGTAATAAAACAATGAGAAATGTAATAATTTAGCCTACTATCGCGAGTTAGAAGTCTATTCGAAATGTTTAGGTCTCTTCAGGTTTCATCCCTTCCACAGATTATCTGAATAGTGTAACAAATTTACTGTTATACGTTTATTTTAATACCTATGGTTGTTTCAGTATAGTTTACTTTCTCGCATGTAACATATACACTGCTGGCCAAAATGTTAAGGCCAATGAACATAAAGAAAAAATATGCATTTTGCATTGTTAGACTCAACCACTTATTTGAGTAGAGCTTTGAAAGATGAAAATAAGAAAAGGAAAAATAAAAATTAAAAAAGAATTAGCATTTGATAGAGAAAATGTAAACACTATGAAATTAGGTTAAATACTAACTGGTCAAAAGTTTAAGACAATACTGAAACAAAGCGTTAATCGCTAAACACGTAACAAAATTTAGTCATTTGTGTTCAAGTATTAGCGTTATCAACATCTCCCACTGAAATTTCTTATGTTACATGGCAGAAGCTAAAAAGTTGACAGAGTTTGAACGTGGCAGATTTGTCGAGCTGCAAGAAATGTCTCTCTCAGCGTGTCATCGATGGTGAGATTGGGTGTAAAAAAACTGCCGTTGCAAATTTCTTAAAGACACTGAGGGATATGGAACGAGAATTCTAAGTGGTCAGCTAAAGAAAATTTCGCCGGCGTTGAGCAGAAGGATTTGACGGGTTGTCCGGCAAGACACCAGCAGATCGTCGAACCAGATTAAGATCCTTACAAATGCAGAATGCAACTCAAGAACAATAAGACGGAATCTACGAGAAAAAGGCTTTAAAAATCGTAAACGTCTTTAAAGGCACCGCCTCCTTCCACACCACGAAATAGCTCGGTTAAACTTTGCTGAGAAGTTTCAAACATGGGACGTAGAAAAGTGAAGAAGGTTTTGTTCTCTGATGAGAAAAAAATTAACCTGGATGGTCCAGATGGCTTTCGACGACACTGGCACGATGAAGATGTCCCATTCTAGGGAACAATCGAGCTTCAGGTTATACAGTGGCGTGAAACAGAAGCTGGCTACATTGGCATGTTGAGAGCATCCTTATTCACTGAAGGCCCTCGCTTATGTGTAAATGACTGGATCTTTAGCAGGACAATGCTGCAATCCATAGTGCCCGCAGGACAAAGGACTTTTCATGACGAATAACGTGATTCTTTTGGACCATCCAGCGTGTTCGCCCGAACTGAAACCCACTGAAAATTTTGGGGTTGGATGGCAAGGGAACTCTATAGAAATGGACATCAATTCCAAACACTGCATGATCTTCGTGAAGCCATCTTCACCACTTGGAATAACATTCCAGCCAGCCTTGTGCAAACGCGTCTATCGACCATGCCAAAGCGAATGTTTGAAATTATTCGCAATAACGGCCGTGCAAGTCACTACTGAGATCTCTTGTTGGGCATTTCCTACCCTGTTTAGGACTTCTCGTTGATATGGTCCTAAACTTTTGACCAGCTAGTATTTATGCTAATTTCATAGTGTTGACGTTTTCCTATTACATGCTAAAAGTTTTTTATTTTTATTTTCCCTTTCCTTATTTTCATCTTTCGAAGCTCTATTCAAATAAGTGGTTGAGTCTAAGAACGCAAAATGCATATTATTTCTTTATGTTCATTGATCTTAAGATTTTGGCCAGCAGTGTATTGTTGGCTGTGCATTCCGTATGTCACGCCTGTTCTTTAATTTTGTAAATGATTCTTGAGAGTAACAATCAACAACATTTGTTTTACTAAAATGCACTAGAACATTGTTGAAACTTCGAGAAACTGGCATGTTTCATATAATAGCATTTAGTCGAGAGACAGTAATAGATGATTATTACTGGACAGTTAACGTAACTGTGCTATAATCCTCGGAAGTTATAATTATGATAAACGCCTATTAACCAGAAAACTACAGAGCTAGACCAAGGATTTACAGAAGTAGAACAATAAAAACCTTCAGTGAATTATTTCAGACGTTAGTGTTTCTACGAAGACATTAAATATCATCACTGAGAAAAGCCAGCTTGTTATGAAAAGCCAGCTACCGAGTCAAACTAGGTAGCTTTAACAAAATATGTGACAATATCAACTCAGCTACCGAGCCAAGCTAGGTAGCTTAAACAAGGTGTGTGACAATATCAACTCAGCTACCGAGCCAAGCTAGGTAGCTTTACCAAGGTTTGTTATAATATCAACTCACAATTAATGTACTCGTCGTGGACTTGGATCGTTAATAAAGTATACATTTCTAGACCGGATATAAGACCCAGTATTGTTTGTAAACATTTGTATACAAACCATTGTTTTTCTTTTTGTATATATATATATATATAATAAAGTATACAGTTCTAGACCGGATATAAGACCAAGTATTGTCTGTAAACATTTGTATACAAACCATTGTTTTTCTTTTTGTATATATATATATATATAATAAAGTATACAGTTCTAGACCGGATATAAGATCCAGTATTGTCTGTAAACATTTGTATACAAACCATTGTTTTTCTTTTTTGTATATATATATATAATAAAGTATACAGTTCTAGACCGGATATAAGACCCAGTATTGTCTGTAAACATTTGTATACAAACCATTGTTTTTCTTTTTGTATATATATATATATAATAAAGTATACAGTTCTAGACCGGATATAAGACCCAGTATTGTCTGTAAACATTTGTATACAAACCATTGTTTTTCTTTTTGTATATATATATATATAATAAAGTATACAGTTCTAGACCGGATATAAGACCCAGTATTGTCTGTAAACATTTGTATACAAACCATTGTTTTTAATTTTGTATATTAAAATACATTTGTGTCCAAAAGGAAACTTTATTGAAAAATATTAACATTTAATTAACTACTGAATTCAATCAAATTTCCAGTTATTTTAAATAGTAACATGTAAAATACGTGATATAATAAATCAGAAACTCGTTGTGCGCCAGTGGCATACAACGCTAAACACCAGGATTCGATACCCGTGGTGGACAGTGCACAGATAGCCCTGTGTGCTTGATTGAAAAACAACAACGCAGATTCGTTCGAAATAAATTACAATACGTTACAATATGGATCTAGTGGATTATTTTATTTTATTATTGTTACATGTGTTTGAATCTTTCCATTGGTCATTACTTGTCGTGAAATGTATTACACAAAACGTTAAATCACGTAAAATACTATGAAAAACAGCTTAAACTGAAGTGATGGTGAGCAGTATAATCTAGAATGAAACCAACAAAATTAACTGAAATTTCCAAACAAGAAATGCCTTAGTTTAAAACATGAAAAATATTAATTATTGAAATAACTTGGAACTCATAGAAGTCGACAAATGATAACAAAAAAGATTAGCTTATTGAAACAGGGAAATTATACATAAATCTCATAAATTGACTCGTCTGAAGAAAATGAAAGTGCCTAGGGATTGACACGTCATAATAAAATTGACACACCTAAACAGAAGTTATAGTCCTAGAGTTTGACACGTGATAATAAAACTGACACACCTAAACAGAAGGCGAAGTCCTAGAGTTTGACAAATACCAAATAAAATAGTGTGAAGCATGACCGAAATAAAACAAGAGGGAACCCTCAGTAGCCGCGGTACTTGAAATTCTTTCAGACAGTATTAAAGTAAACTAATGTATAAGACATAGGCATGGTGAAATAGAGCAACTTAAAGAGTTTGACATTCTAAGTCCAATATTGTAATCGGCCAAGGAATGAGGGAGCTATGAGTGAGTTAAAAAGTTTGCACTTGAGAAAGAAGACAACAAAAAGAAGTTGAGAGCCATTTTGCCGCAGCTGAAAAAGTACTGCCAGGCTTGGAAATGTTACTCAAACATTAAAATCTAATACATAAAGCAAATGTTTGTCTGTTTCTTTGCAAAAATCAGCATACTCAACGTTGTTACATGAAATGTGAAATTCTTATCCTTTATAATGATTAGGTATCTGTTTAGGTGATATCCCGAGCAACGCTGCGTAAGGGTGGTAGTAATAAATAAAGAACAGGACCTACCATAGTTTGACTAGTGAACTAAAAAATGAAGGGTGGGTCCCTACTCAAACTAAGAGGAAATCTAATTATTACTGTTCGTTATTAATGAGTAACTGTAATGATCTTTGTTATAACATTTCATACGTAAATGTAATGATCTTTGTTATTTTCCTTATAATAACATTTCATACGTAAATGTAATGATCTTTGTTATTTTCCTTATAATAACATTTCATACGTAAATGTAATGATCTCTGTTATTTTCCTTATAATAACATTTGATAGCATATTAAACTAAAATCAAGTCTAATTAGTATGGCCGATACAAATGTAAATATTTTATACAATATCAAACATTCACTTAATAAGTTGACAAGAACTCACTAAAGTTTATTTGTCCTTTTCTATTACGAACACACCAGACTTCAGAACCTGTAGATCATGTTACGATACTTTACTGACTTATTTTTACATATTTAGTGCACAAATATAGTCAACATGAGTCTATCAAAACTTGAAAAGCTCGAGAATGTATAGTTTCCACACTACTAGTAGACAAAACTTGAGTTTTTATTTAGTTTCTATTTGTTTCAAATCGATAAAGATTAACCTTGCATTATGGTATCACATATTTTAAATTTTGTTTTAAAGTTAAAAGTTTAAAGATATATCTGTAACGTTAAATTTACAATGCTTGAGTTTAACGGGTTGTTTAAAATATATGATAGAAAACACAACATAACAAAAATTTATTATGACAAAAATCTACGACATGAAGAATTACAATTCTCTTCTCTGAAACACAATGGTAAAAAAATATATGACATGAGGAACTATAATTCTGTTCTCTGAAACACAACGGTTAAAAGAAATTAAGAGGGTAAGAGGTAATGTTTAAAACACAACGTAATACTACGACTTGTTAATGAAGAGGTTAAGAGGTAATGTTTAAAACACAACGTAATGCTACGACTTGTTAATGAAGAGGTTAAGAGGTAATGTTTAAAACACAACGTAATACTACGACTTGTTAATGAAGAGGTTAAGAGGTAATGTTTAAAACACAACGTAATACTACGACTTGTTAATGAAGAGGTTAAGAGGTAATGTTTAAAACACAACGTAATACTACGACTTGTTAATGAAGAGGTTAAGAGGTAATGTTTAAAACACAACGTAATACTACGACTTGTTAATGAAGAGGTTAAGAGGTAATGTTTAAAACACAACGTAATACTACGACTTGTTAATGAAGAGGTTAAGAGGTAATATTTAAAACACAACGTAATACTACGACTTGTTAATGAAGAGGTTAAGAGGTAATATTTAAAACACAACGTAATACTACGACTTGTTAATGAAGAGGTTAAGAGGTAATATTTAAAACACAACGTAATACTACGACTTGTTAATGAAGAGGTTAAGAGGTAATGTTTAAAACACAACGTAATACTACGACTTTGTTAATGAAGAGGTTAAGAGGTAATGTTTAAAACACAACGTAATACTACGACTTGTTAATGAAGAGGTTAAGAGGTAATGTTTAAAACACAACGTAATACTACGACTTGTTAATGAAGAGGTTAAGAGGTAATGTTTAAAACACAACGTAATACTACGACTTGTTAATGAAGAGGTTAAGAGGTAATGTTTAAAACACAACGTAATACTACGACTTTTTTTAAAAGCACGAGTGTATAAATGTGCTGTTCTCGGAGTTTGATCATATTACTTGTTTAAATCCTTCCACATGGAGATATTATTCTGATGCACAAATGTTTGAAACCAAATTACCATCTGACAAAGTTTCTGGTTCTTTTTGACCAACTGATTCTAAAATCTTAAGAAATTCCAAGCAGTCCTCAATTTTCCTGTTATTGTCTTTCTATCATTTATGGGTAATCAAAGTATTTCTATCATTTGTGTATTATTAAAGTCGTTCAACAATTCTCGAGTTATCAAATTCTTTCTATTATTTGTGGAGAATCAAAGTATTTCTATCATTTGTGTATTATCAAAGTCGTTCAACAATTCCCGAGCTATCAAATTCTTTCTATCATTTATGGGTAATCAAAGTATTTCTATCATTTGTGTATTATCAAAGTCGTTCAACAATTCCCGAGCTATCAAATTCTTTCTATCATTTATGGGTAATCAAAGTATTTCTATCATTTGTGTATTATCAAAGTCGTTCAACAATTCCCGAGCTATCAAATTCTTTCTATCATTTATGGGTAATCAAAGTATTTCTATCATTTGTGTATTATCAAAGTCGTTCAACAATTCCCGAGTTATCAAATTCTTTCTATTATTTGTGGAGTATCAAAGTATTTCTATCATTTGTGTATTATCAAAGTCGTTCAACAATTCCCGAGTTATCAAATTCTTTCTATTATTTGTGGAGTATCAAAGTATTTCTATCATTTGTGTATTATCAAAGTCGTTCAACAATTCCCGAGCTATCAAATTCTTTCCATTATTTGTGGAGTATCAAAGTATTTCTATCATTTGTGTATTATCAAAGTCGTTCAACAATTCCCGAGCTATCAAATTCTTTCCATTATTTGTGGAGAATCAAAGTATTTCTATCATTTGTGTATTATTAAAGTCGTTCAACAATTCCCGAGTTATCAAATTCTTTCTATTATTTGTGGAGTATCAAAGTATTTCTATCATTCGTAAGCTATCAACGTTTACAGATTATGAGAGAAAATATCTAGCTTGGTAAGAAAACAACTTGTATTATTAATAAACAAACAACCTCTACCCCCAGGTTCGACTCACACTGACTTATCCCTTGGCCTGTTTTCTTTTTGTACAAGAGCCGCCTACCAACACTTGTTGTAACTGTAAGAACCATTTAAAGATTAGTCAATAAATACCCACAGATCTTCCTTCAATAACACGAAAAAGAACAACAAACACACATCAGTTACACATTACCCCGGACTTTGTAGGCCTTCAATCTGCAGTTGGTGAAGACCACTCTTATGTAAGTAAGCAACAGACACCCTTACTGTTAAAATTGTTTTAATTAGTATAATAAACCATCGCTTTGTTTTTCATATGTACGAAACTGTGAATGATATATTTTTATTTTATTCTTTTAGCATGACTTTCATGTACAAATGTGTTTGTGTTATTTTTCATCCATGTTAATATTAAATTTTAATTGTGTAATACAACTCAGTTTATATGTGTTTATATGTGTTTATTCTGCTCTTTACTTCTATCGCTGTTGTCGAAGGTATTAAACATCATCCGGAATTTACTTATTTTGCACGAGGAACATTTGGAGGGTCTCTAGCCTGATCCTGTTAAATATATGTCAGAACACAACGTTTGGGGTGTCCCTAGCTTGGTTCTGTTAATCATATCTCGGAACACAACGTTTGGAGTGTCTCTAGCCTGGTTCTCTTAATGATACGTCAAAGTACAACATTCGGAGCATCTCTAGCCTGGTTCTGTTTATGATATGTCAAAACACAATATTTGGAGCGTCTCCAGCCTGATCTTGTTAATGATACGTCAAAGCATAACGTTTTGGAGCGTCTCTAGCCTGATTCTGTTTATTATATGTCAGAGCACAACGTTTGGAGCGTCTCTAGCCTAATCCTGTTAATGATACGTTAGAGCACAACATTTGGAGCGTCTCTAGCCTGATCCTGTTAATGATATGTCAAAACACAACAATTGGAGCGTCTGTAGCCTGATTTTATTAATGATACGTCAAAGCACAACGTTTTGGAGCATCTCTAGCCTGATTCTGTTTATGATATGTCAGAACACAATGTTCAAAGTGTCTCTAGCCTAATCCTGTTAATGATACGTCAGAACACAACGTTTGGAGCGTCTCTAGCCTAATCCTGTTAATGATACGTCAGAGCACAACATTTAGAGCGTCTCTAGCCTCGTTCTTTTAATAATATGTCAGAACACAACGTTTGGAGTGTCTCTAGCCTGGTCCTGTTAAATATATGTCAGAACACAACGTTTGGGGTGTCCCTAGCTTGATTCTGTTAATCATATCTCGAAACACAACGTTTGAAGTGTCTCTAGCCTGGTTCTGTTAATGATACGTCAAAGCACACCATTTGGAGCGCCTCTAGTCTGGTTCTGTTTATGATATGTCAGAACACAACATTTGGAGCGTCTCCAGCATGATCCTGTTGATGATACGTCAGAGCACAACGTTTTAAGTGTCTCTAGCCTAATCCTGTTAATGATATGTCAAAACACAATGATTGGAGCATCTGTAGCCTGATCTTGTTAATGATAGTCAAAGCACAACGTTTGGAGTGTCTCCAGTTTGGTTCTGTTAATGATATGTCAGAGCAGAACATTTGGAGCGTCTCTAGCCTAATCTTGTTAATGATACGTCAGAGCAGAACGTTTTGGAGCGTCTCTAGCCTGATTCTGTTTATGATATGTCAGGGCACAACGTTTGTAGCGTCTCTAGCCTGATCCTGTTAATGATACGTCAGAGCACAACATTTTGGAGCGTCTCTAGCCTGATTCTGTTTATGCTATGTCAGGGCACAACGTTCGGAGCGTCTCTAACCTGATTCTGTTAATAATATGTCAGAACATAACGTTTGGAGCGTCTCTAGCCTGATCCTGTTAATGATACGTCAGAGCACAACATTTGGAGCGTTTCTAACCTGGTTCTTTTAATGATACGTCAGAGTTCAACGTTTGAAGTATCTTTAGCTTGGTTCTGTTAATAATATGTCAGAACACAACGTTTGGAGTGTCTCTAGCTTGGTTCTGTTAATGATACGTCAGAAAACAACGTTTGGAGCTTCTCTATACTGATCCTGTTAATAATATGTTAGAACACAACGTTTGGAATGTCTCTAGCCTTGTTCTGTTAATAAGATGTGAAACACAACGTTTGGAATGTCTCTGGTATTATCCTGTTAATGATACATCCCAGCAATTTCTTTTATCAAAGTATGGACATTTCGGTGTGCTTCGTTGTTATGAACTATTTGTTTTATCTTTAAAAGAACTTTTACGAGAACGTGTCAAGTTATTTGGCCAATGAAGATATGAAAAATGCAGAAGAAAGAAGTCAAAGCGGTTATTATGCATACACACGACAAAGGCTTGACCTCCTCAAAACAAACGCGAGGACATTCGTAGCTGCACTGGGGAAAAATGTTCCTTTCTGTCACGCAGTAAATAATCTGATGATGGAATGAGTGTATTCTCGAAATAGCATACTATACTTATAAATTAAAATTTAATGTGTTACTGCGACAACATGTTCAAACCTGAACACAGACTTTAATTTCCTCACATAAAACTGAACACAGACTTTAATTTCTGTTCATTTCAATAAACTATGACGAACTTTATAAGCACAAGAAACATGCAACTTTTAACATTTATTTTTCTGTAACACACCGACAGATGAAAACGGAATAATGACATTCTAAACCAAACTACTGTAAAAAATAACATGAGTAGGAGCTTAACAAATTTGAAAAAATCTGAAATCTTGTTTGAAAGAGACTTTAATCAGATTTCAGTCAGACTAGTCCAAGATCCAGAAGATATAAACTTGCTAATTTCTTTCAAAATAAACAAGTATATAATGGTATAAATGAAAAGGGACAGAGACTGAATTTTATGCCTACAGAGTTTAGAAGATGTAACAGTGGCAAATTTATTTGAATACATCACTTAAAGCTAAACAAGGTAAACCTGATGAGTTTAAAAACAAATGGAACATTTATTAACAGAAACTCTCCTCTTGTAGTACATCTAGTAAGGCATGTTTATTTTCTTGTAGCAAAGTCACATTGGGTTATCTGCTGTATCCATCGAGGGGAATCTAGCCCCTGATTTGAGCGTTATAAATCCGTAGACTTATCGCTGTATTAGCTGAGTGCTAATACACTCAAGGAAAGATATTTCGAGGATCATGGTTATATTTCTATTATAATGTATGCGAGTCTACTGAAAATAAAATCAGAAACTATTTTATGTTCTATCTTTTTCTAACAAATCAAATAAAACTTGGTACTTGAAACTTACTACACATATGAATTCATCTGAAAGCCCAATAGAAGAAAATTAAAAACAAAGACTTTACTTTTCCAGGATATTGCATAGAAGGTTATCTTTCTGTAATATTCCCAAGTCACCATAAATAAAATTACCTTTTCTAATACGACAATCCTCTGGTTCAGTTCCTGGTAGTCTTGTACAAACTTCTGATATTCAGGCACCGTGTGAAGATTCACTAAATAGACAAAAATATATCCTGAGAGGTTTCAGAGAAATACATATTGAAACGAAATATTGAGGAAAAAAATTGAAAACGTATTCTTTATAATAGTTTTGAATGAAGAATGAACTTTTTAAAAATAATTCAATATTAGTACAATTTATTTACTTAATTCCAGCTGGCTAAATCCATGAATTATCAACTGTTTCTTACACAATTTACTACCAGTGGAGTCCATATTTACATAATAACAAAACCATGGAATAGTAAGTTTTGTGGCACATAAATAGCTTAGAAAAATAAGATGTATTTAAAATAGTGATGTAGCGTGGGTTTCATTTAAAATAGTGATGTAGTGTGGGTTTCATTTAACATAATGATGTAGTGTGGATTTCATTTAAAATAGTGATATAGTGTGGGTTTCAATTAATTTAGTGATGTAGTGTGGGTTTCATTTAACATAATGATGTAGTCTGGGTTTCATTTAACATAGTGATGTAGTCTGGGTTTCATTTAACATATTGATGTAGTGTGGGTTTCATTTAATTTACTGATGTAGTGTGGGTTTCATTTAATATAGTGATGTAGTGTGGGATTCATTTAAAATAGTGATGTAGTCTGGGTTTCATTTAATATAGTGATGTAGTGTGGGTTTCATTTAATATAGTGATGTAGTGTAGGTTTCATTTAATATAGTGATGTAGTCTGGGTTTCATTTAATATAGTGATGTAGTATGGGTTTCATATAATATAGTGATGTAGTCTGGGTTTTATTTAATAGAGTGATGTAGTCTGGGTTTCATTTAATAGAGTGATGTAGTGTGAATTTCATTTAATATAGTGATGTAGTCTGGGTTTCATTTAATATAGTGATGTAGTATGGGTTTCATATAATATAGTGATGTAGTCTGGGTTTCATTTAATATAGTGATGTAGTCTGGGTTTCATTTAATAGAGTGATGTAATGTGGATTTCATTTAATATAGTGATGTAGTCTGGGTTTCATTTAATAGAGTGATGTAGTGTGGATTTCATTTAATATAGTGATGTAGTCTGGGTTTCATTTAATATAGTGATGTAGTGTGGGTTTCATTTAATATAGTGATGTAGTGTGGGTTTCATTTAACATAATGATGTAGTATGGGTTTCATTTAAAATAGTGATATAGTGTGGGTTTCATTTAATTTAGTGATGTAGTGTGGGTTTCATTTAACATAATGATGTAGTCTGGGTTTCATTTAATATAGTGATGTAGTGTGGGTTTCATTTAAAATAGTGATGTAGTTAATAAATTTAACTGTCTGTAACAACGATACAGTTTACAAAAGATGTTAATAAAAGTAACTGTCTGTAACAACGGTACAGTTTACAAAATATGTAAATAAATGTAATTGTCTGTAAGAACGGTACAGTTTACAAAATATATTAATAAATGTAACTGTCTGTAACAACGGTACAGTTTACAAAATATGTTAATAAATTTAACTGTCTGTAATAACGGTACAGTTTACAAAATATATTAATAAATGTAACTGTAACAACGGTACAGTTTACAGAATATATTAATAAATGTAACTGTCTGTAACAACGGTACAGTTTACAAAATATATTAATAAATGTAACTGTCTGTAATAACGGTAACACTAGTATGGTTATTACTGCGATTTTTTTCACATTTTCAGATTACTTTGAGAACGTCTTCGATGTAACGTTCGTGTATTAGATGAAAATACCAATTTTGACTTCTTGTCACATTTTATGTAGGATTGTACACTAAGTTATGAGTGGTATTTCACAAAGCCTTCGAATGATGTCTTTACAGGAAACAAAGAGACGTTACTTTTGCAGGATTTTCCGTCCTTCTGTAGGATAAATCCGTCGTGACACTCGCAGCTGTAACTGCCTGGAGTGTTAACACACTTGTGTTCACAGTTCCCGTTGTGTTTCAAACATTTATTCTCAACTATAGGAAAACAGAGAAGGAATCCAAAAGCTATACAAACATAAAACAATTAAACCTCACACACAAACACATTTCGCCGTTTTTAATGACTAATGTGTCGAGAAATATGCAGGATTTATTTTTAAAGATACCTCAAAGGTCTATAAATATTACGATGCACTATAATATACCATAGTGAAAACAGAGACTTTAAATCAACACGACTCAACTTTTATTATACCTAAATATCATCATAAGCATCAAATATTTATGTAATGTATTTTAGTTAAATCACAAAAACCTAATTATCAGTAGATGTTAACACACGAGGAAAACCAATAAACAAACTAAAAAAAATGCTCCCATAATATTCATGAATTTTAAATATTGTTTTATAATACGTGTATCATGACAGCTTTGTTGATTTCTTGCTTTTATAATACGCACATACTTATAAAACTTTCAAACTCAAAGTGCTGACGTAATACATTATAGCCACCTTGATTCTGTTCTCTACTTAGATGTGTGTCTATATTCTTTAAGTTTTCTGTAATTTAAATATTGCACGTGTGATTACTAGTGACAAGAAAAAAATACAATGAGAAAAAATAATGTAAATGTTTGTTTGTTTTGGAATTTCGCGCAAAGTTACACGAGGGTTATCTGCGCTACTTGTCTCTAATTTAGCGGTGTGAGACTAGAGGGAAGGCAGCTAGTCATCACCACCCACCGCCAACTCTTAGGCTTTTTTTTTTACCAATGAATAGTGGGATTGCCCATCACATCATAACGATCACACGACTGAGAGGGCGAGCATGTTTCGTATGACGGGTATTCGTACCAGTGACCCTCAGATTAAGAGTCGAGCGCTCTAACCACCAGGCCGTGTGAATGCATTTGTTTGGACGTGGATTTCGTGTTGTTGTTGTTTTTCAGTTAACACAAGCGTATGCTTGTAAAAAGCACATAACGTAGATAAGCAATGTCCTATGCTTGAAATACATGAGAGATGGACTTCATCAATTTAGTACTTAATTACTGGAAGAGTCTGAGATGTCATGAAGTTTGTTTTAAAAGACCTGGAAATTGTATTTCTCGTTGTGAATCCACAGACACTTCATGCGTAAGGGGGCTAAACTATCAGTTCGTCAGAGATCTCTACAATGCAAATATAACTGTTTTTAATTTGTAACAACTGAACTGGTGAAAAGTAGCCAGGCTGGAGCACTACCAAAGTTTTTCCATCTTCTTAAACCGATTAAATAGATCAACCGTCAATTTTATAACGCATATGTGGCTGGAATTTCAGAGCAAATTCAAAACAGTCATATTTTGAACGCCAGATCTTGCAATCCGCAGCCTCACAAGGCCATATCCAGCCCATTAAATGAAAGTATCGTTAATGTGAGCGTATTGAACATTTGTTTAAGAATTTAAAACATCTTTACGGTTTAAATAAATTATGTGACAAAATACCATAGTCTATATATGTAATAAATTATGTGACAAGATACCATAGTCTATATATGTAATAAATTATGTGACAAGATACCATAGTCTATATATGTAATAAATTATGTGACAAGATACCACAGTGTATATATATAATAAATTATGTGACAAGATACCACAGTGTATATATATAATAAATTATGTGACAAGATACCACAGTGTATATATGTGATCTTGAAAATGTTTCGTTTTTCTTGATGAATGAAGTTATTTTTGCAATATATAAATTAACAACCCTCCAATTAAGCTTCAGTTACCTTTTTCACAGGTTCGCCCGGTCCAGCCAGGCAGACAAGAGCACTGGTTTGGCCTCGAACAGGTTCCTCCATTTTTACAAGAATGTGAACAAATTGCTAATTAAAAAAAAAAAAAAAGTGTTAAAAGTGTAACCGGTTAGGAGTTTTTCCTTACGAAACATTTAATATTTCTGTTAGGTGTTAATATGCTACACAGAAAATTCAATACGACTTCTCGGTAATAAAAGGTACTAGCACAAACAGACAACTGCAATTAACCATCAGGAATTCTGAACTGGTAAATCTAAGGGCAGACAACCCCCTCTTCACCACTCCAACTCTTAGTTACTCCCGTCTCAATGTCTAGGGACATTATTCTTCTTCATTAACGACATACGAACTGTGGATGTATTCGTAGCAGGTTAACCATGAAGCTACACCCGGCCACTTGCAGAGCGTCGTCTAGTCTTGCCCAGTACATTTAACCGTATTTTCACAACTAATCTCTTCTATACTGACTTACTGATGTTGATTTATGTTGAAACATCAACTTGTAGTCACTAAATCATCCGTTTTCAAGAAGATAACAAACTATTTAAAAAAATAAACACAGATGGAACACGCAGTGGGTAAGTTAGAGACTCTCATGGGTCAAAGAAACAGCACGACGTTAGTATGATTACTTTGTCTATTTACAAACAGCACGACGTTAGAATGATTACTTTGTCTATTTACAAACAGCACGACGTTAGTATGATTACTTTGTCTATTTACAAACAGCACGACGTTAGTATAATAACTTTGTCTATTTACAAACAGCACGACGTTAGTATGATTACTTTGTCTATTTACAAACAGCACGACGTTAGTATGATTACTTTGTCTATTTACAAACAGCACGACGTTAGTATGATTACTTTGTCTATTTACAAACAGCACGACGTTGGTATGATTACTTTGTCTATTTACAAACAGCACGACGTTAGTATGATTACTTTGTCTATTTACAAACAGCACGACGTTAGTATGATTACTTTGTCTATTTACAAAGAGCACGACGTTAGTATGATTACTTTGTCTATTTACAAACAGCACGACGTTAGTATGATTACTTTGTCTATTTACAAACAGCACGACGTTAGTATGATTACTTTGTCTATTTACAAACAGCACGACGTTAGTATGATTACTTTGTCTATTTACAAACAGCACGACGTTAATATGATTACTTTGTCTATTTACAAACAGCACGACGTTAGTATGATAACTTTGTCTATTTACAAACAGCACGACGTTAGTATGATTACTTTGTCTATTTACAAACAGCACGACGTTAGTATGATTACTTTGTCTATTTACAAACAGCACGACGCTAGTATGATTACTTTGTCTATTTACAAACAGCACGACGCTAGTATGATTACTTTGTCTATTTACAAACAGCACGACGCTAGTATGATTACTTTGTCTATTTACAAACAGCACGACGTTAGTATGATTACTTTGTCTATTTACAAACAGCACGACGTTAGTATGATTACTTTGTCTATTTACAAACAGCACGACGTTAGTATGATTACTTTGTCTATTTACAAACAGCACGACGTTAGTATGATTACTTTGTCTATTTACAAACAGCACGACGTTAGTATGATTACTTTGTCTATTTACAAACAGCACGACGTTAGTATGATTACTTTGTCTATTTACAAACAGCACGACGTTAGTATGATTACTTTGTCTATTTACAAACAGCACGACGTTAGTATGATTACTTTGTCTATTTACAAACAGCACGACGTTAGTATGATTACTTTGTCTATTTACAAACAGCACGACGTTAGTATGATAACTTTGTCTATTTACAAACAGCACGACGTTAGTATGATTACTTTGTCTATTTACAAACAGCACGACGCTAGTATGATTACTTTGTCTATTTACAAACAGCACGACGTTAGTATGATTACTTTGTCTATTTACAAACAGCACGACGTTAGTATGATTACTTTGTCTATTTACAAACAGCACGACGTTAGTATGATTACTTTGTCTATTTACAAACAGCACGGCGTTAGTATGATTACTTTGTCTATTTATAATTATTTCAAGTTTTATTAATTATATTTATTTATCACACACACAAAACAGGAAATGTTTGGTTCCAATTACAAGACGTTCATCACGTACAGGTTTCTTGGAAAATCATGTTCTATAAGAACATCATAAGCAAGGGTGTTTCTTAGCATTGACCCACAAGGGTCCCTACTAGAAAAAAAACAACAAAAAACGTTAAAGTAAATAACTAGAAAATATTTTATTTAGGTTTCAAGCACTGCGTACTGAATATTTAACGAGGTGCTTGTCCATAATCCCATCATGTTTTTATGAGCACGCTGGAGTGAATATTTTTATAAAACCCCTGCAGTACTAAAGTTTACCTATCGTCTTTCACTGTGGTTAATTGCTTCCTAGGCCTTAGCAGTCCTGAGGTTTTGTTTTTACTTCCTGTATCCAGAAGAACTCCTAAACGTAGCTGAACCATATTATACAGTTTTAAATTCCAGTTTCTATTTTTAAAACTCAGTGATATTTGTTCCAAAGACAGAACCACAATGATTATAACATTTCGATGATATAATTAAATATATTTTACCTTCCATACATCCGTGTGCAGCAGGGCTTCTCCGAGTCCATCCTGGACAACATTCGTACGTTGTTTCAGTGCGAGGAACAGATTTGTAAACAGTACGATATGCAGTTTCATAAATTATACTGAAATAAAAACAGTTATACTAAAAAAAGTCTATACATGTAGTTTGTTTGTTTTAAATTTTGCACAAAGCTACACAACAGCTATCTGCGTTAGCCATCCCTAATTTAGCAGTGTAAGACTAGAGGGAAGGCAGTTAGTCATCACCACCCACCACCGACTCTTGGGATATTCTTTTACCAATGAATTGTGGGATTGATTATTACATTATAACGCCTCCAAGACTGAAAGGGTGAGCATGGTTGGTGTGACGGGTATTCAAACCCGCGATCCTCGGATTACGAATCGAGTGCCTTAACCACCTGGCCATGCCGAGCCCTAGACCTGTAGACAGTGTGATATGTCGGTTTGTAAACTATAGCAAACTTGAAACAAATACTCTGACATTTACACTGAAATAACAATGATTGCAGAATGAATATTTAAATCCATATTTCAAGCTGGTAACCTTATAATATTTATATTATTAATTACGTCCTAAATTAGAAACTTTACATCAGTTTCTCCATAATTCTTGCATATTTTAATTAACTTATTAATAAGATCAAAATTATTAAAAGGAAAAGTGATTTAAAATAGTGTTGAAACAAAGTTCCAGTAATCTATGATGTAATTTTTAGAATGCACTCACTAAGCCTTCACTACTTTGTTATTTAAAATAAACTCTGCACAATAATAATAACAAGATATGGCTGGAGTAAAATGCAAGGTTTTGTAATGTTTATGTTATTTAAGGTGATAGATAAGTCTCTTGTTACCCTTAAATTATATGTGTTTGTTACGTGTTTATAACATCAACAAGTGTATATGTACATAAATATCAAAATTAATAAAGTTGTTTTGAATTAAGCACAAAGCTACACATGGGTTATCTCTGCTCTGCTAACCACGGGTATCGAAACCTGGTTTTTAGCGTTTTAAGTCCGCAGACATACCGCTATGCCACTGGGGGACACTTAATAAATTAGTGAGTGACTCAGCTTCTCTCCCACATTGAACAATGTTTCCAAGTTACTGTGAGGCAGAGTTAAAATCAGTGTATCACAAAGTCTTCGGGTTAGAAAAAACAATTTCCTAACAAAGAATATTTTCTAAAAGTAAATACTCAACCAACTGTTCTCTGTATGTGTATATCTACTGTAACAGTTGTTATGGTGTACGCTCAGTGCATATCCTGTAACATTCTGAGAATATATATTTTTTTAATTTAGCGTAAAACTACACAACAGCTATTTGCATTAGCTGTACCTAATTTAGCAGTGTAAGACTAGAGGGAAGGCAGCAAGTAATCACCACCCACCGCCAACTGTTGGGTTTTTAGAATGCATTTTACCAACGAATAGCGGGATTGATCGTTACATTATAACTCTCCCACGGCTGAAAGGGCGAGTGTGTTTGATGTGACGGGGATTCGAACCCGCTACCCTCGGATTACGAGTCGAGGGCCCTAACCACCTGGCCATGCCAGGGCCCATTCTGTGGTAAGAAATCAACTATTATAGTGTTCTAATATAAATCTGGTTTATTACCAAGTGTGGTCCGTGGTAGGTCATGGATAAGTTTACTGACTTATAACACTAAAATCCATGGTTCGATTATCGGAGTGAACAGATAGTCAATTGTTTAGAGTTTCACTGGAAACCACGAAACAAACAACTGAACAAACCACGAAACAAACTGAAAAAACAGATATAACAACAACGTTCAGTAAACCTAGCGTGTTATCAATTAGTTCTCTTTCCGAACAAATACATGACATTTCTTCTTCTCTACAACTAATATACAGCTTTAAATTCTGATCTAGTTTTGTTTATGCATAACAGGTGTCAGGCAAGTAAAAGTCACTGAAACCTAATCAGTTGCGAAGAGTTGAACGTATTGTGAGCACAAAGCGAAGACTCGTATTTCACACACACACACACACATACATTTATATAGTTGTGACGTAATTTTTCTTTACAACTTCACGGGATTGTAGTGCACGCGATAGTCTACACGTCGTAATGATTATTACAGTCCTTCTATATATACACTCAGATTTTATAATTAAGCACCTCACTAAAGTTATGATACACTATTTGCTTGGTAAAATCACGAGACATATTTATAGTAAGTTTGGGCCAAAAATGTTCATATAGGAACATTTGTTATCCATTACTGCTCTTTTTAAATGCAAGCTATATTTAATAACACGTTATATCTGCACTCTATTTCCTGATTATATGAAAGTTAACACAAGACTTTTAACCACTGAATAGCCTACTTAACAAATGTATCACACAGAGATAGTGAAACCCTGACAAATGTATCACACAGAGATAGTGAAACCCTGACAAATGTAACAAACAGATATAGTGAAACCCTGACAAATGTAACAAACAGAGATAGTGAAACCCTGACAAATGTATCACACAGAGATAGTGAAACCCTGACAAATGTATCACACAGAGATAGTAAAACTCTGACAAATGTATCACACAGAGATAGTGAAACCCTAACAAATGTATCACACAGAGATAGTGAAACCCTGACAAATGTATCACACAGAGATAGTGAAACCCTGACAAATATATCACACAGAGATAATGAAACCCTGACAAATGTATCACACAGAGATAGTAAAACTCTGACAAATGTATCACACAGAGATAGTGAAACCCTGACAAATGTATCACACAGAGATAGTGAAACCCTGACAAATATATCACACAGAGATAATGAAACCCTGACAAATGTATCACACAGAGATAGTAAAACTCTGACAAATGTATCACACAGACATAGTAAAACTCTGACAAATGTATCACACAGAGATAGTAAAACCCTAACAAATGTATCACACAGAGATAGTAAAACTCTGACAAATGTATCACACAGAGATAGTGAAACCCTAACAAATGTATCACACAGAGATACTGAAACCCTGACAAATGTATCACACAGAGATAGTGAAACCCTGACAAATGTATCACACAGAGATACTGAAACCCTGACAAATGTATCACACAGAGATAATGAAACCCTGACAAATGTATCACACAGAGATAGTAAAACTCTGACAAATGTATCACACAGAGATAGTGAAACCCTGACAAATGTACCACACAGAGATAGTGAAACCCTGACAAATGTAACAAACAGAGATAGTGAAACCCTAACAAATGTATCACACAGAGATAATGAAACCCTGACAAATGTATCACACAGAGATAGTGAAACACTGACAAATGTATCACACAGAGATAGTGAAACACTGACAAATGTATCACACAGAGATAATAAAACTCTGACAAATGTATCACACAGAGATAGTGAAACCCTAACAAATGTATCACACAGAGATAGTGAAACCCTGACAAATATATCACACAGACATAGTAAAACTCTGACAAATGTATCACACAGAGATAGTAAAACCCTAACAAATGTATCACACAGAGATAGTGAAACCCTGACAAATGTATCACACAGAGATAGTAAAACTCTGACAAATGTATCACACAGAGATAGTGAAACCCTGACAAATGTATCACACAGAGATAGTGAAACACTGACAAATATATCACACAGAGATAGTGAAACCCTAACAAATGTATCACACAGAGATAGTGAAACCCTGACAAATGTATCACACAGAGATAGTGAAACACTGACAAATATATCACACAGAGATAGTGAAACCCTAACAAATGTATCACACAGAGATAGTGAAACCCTGACAAATGTAACAAACAGAGATAGTGAAACCCTGACAAATGTATCACACAGAGATAGTGAAACCCTGACAAATGTAACAAACAGAGAT
Organism: Tachypleus tridentatus; assembly: GCF_004210375.1. Lineage (NCBI taxonomy): Eukaryota > Metazoa > Arthropoda > Merostomata > Xiphosura > Limulidae > Tachypleus > Tachypleus tridentatus. The sequence goes on along the minus strand of NC_134826.1, from coordinate 148,268,732 downwards.
AGTGAAACCCTGACAAATGTAACAAACAGAGATAGTGAAAAACTGACAAATGCATCACACAGAGATAGTGAAACCCTGACAAATGTATCACACAGAGATAGTGAAACACTGACAATTGTATTACACAGAGATAGTGAAACTCTGACAAATGTATCACACAGAGATAGTGAAACCCTGACAAATGTATCACACAGAGATAGTGAAACCCTGACAAATGTATCACACAGAGATAGTGAAACCCTGACAAATGTATCACACAGAGATAGTAAAACTCTGACAAATGTATCACACAGAGATAGTGAAACCCTAACAAATGTATCACACAGAGATACTGAAACCCTGACAAATGTAACAAACAGAGATAGTGAAACCCTGACAAATGTATCACACAGATATAATAAAACACTGACAAATGTATCACACAGAGATAATGAAACCCTGACAAATGTATCACACAGAGATAGTAAAACTCTGACAAATGTATCACACAGAGATAGTGAAACCCTGACAAATGTACCACACAGAGATAGTGAAACCCTGACAAATGTAACAAACAGAGATAGTGAAACCCTAACAAATGTATCACACAGAGATAATGAAACCCTGACAAATGTATCACACAGAGATAGTGAAACACTGACAAATGTATCACACACAGATAGTGAAACACTGACAAATGTATCACACAGAGATAATAAAACTCTGACAAATGTATCACACAGAGATAGTGAAACCCTAACAAATGTATCACACAGAGATAGTGAAACCCTGACAAATATATCACACAGACATAGTAAAACTCTGACAAATGTATCACACAGAGATAGTAAAACCCTAACAAATGTATCACACAGAGATAGTGAAACCCTGACAAATGTATCACACAGAGATAGTAAAACTCTGACAAATGTATCACACAGAGATAGTGAAACCCTGACAAATGTATCACACAGAGATAGTGAAACACTGACAAATATATCACACAGAGATAGTGAAACCATAACAAATGTATCACACAGAGATAGTAAAACTCTGACAAATGTATCACACAGAGATAGTAAAACTTTGACAAATGTATCACACAGAGATAGTGAAACCCTAACAAATGTATCACACAGAGATAGTGAAACCCTGACAAATGTAACAAACAGAGATAGTGAAACCCTGACAAATGTACCACACAGAGATAGTGAAACCCTGACAAATGTAACAAACAGAGATAGTGAAACCCTGACAAATGTAACAAACAGAGATAGTGAAAAACTGACAAATGCATCACACAGAGATAGTGAAACCCTGACAAATGTATCACACAGAGATAGTGAAACACTGACAATTGTATTACACAGAGATAGTGAAACTCTGACAAATGTATCACACAGAGATAGTGAAACCCTGACAAATGTATCACACAGAGATAGTGAAACCCTGACAAATGTATCACACAGAGATAGTGAAACCCTGACAAATGTATCACACAGAGATAGTAAAACTCTGACAAATGTATCACACAGAGATAGTGAAACCCTAACAAATGTATCACACAGAGATAGTAAAACTCTGATAAATGTATCACACAGAGATAGTGAAACCCTAACAAATGTATCACACAGAGATAGTGAAACCCTGACAAATGTATCACACAAAGATAGTGAAACCCTGACAAATGTATCACACAGAGATAGTCAAACCCTAACAAATGTATCACACAGAGATAGTGAAACCCTGACAAATGTATCACACAGAGATAGTGAAACCCTGACAAATGTATCACACAGAGATAGTGAAACCCTGACAAATGTAACAAACAGACATAGTGAAAAACTGACAAATGTATCACACAGAGATAGTGAAACCCTGACAAATGTAACAAACAGAGATAGTGAAACCCTGACAAATGTAACAAACAGACATAGTGAAAAACTGACAAATGTATTACACACAGATAGTGAAACACTGACAAATGTATCACACAGAGATAATGAAACCCTGACAAATGTAACAAACAGAGATAGTGAAACCCTGACAAATGTATCACACAGAGATAGTGAAACACTGACAAATGTATCACACAGAGATAGTGAAACTCTGACAAATGTATCACACAGAGATAGTGAAACACTGACAAATGTATCACACAGAGATAGTGAAACCCTGACAAATGTATCACACAAAGATAGTGAAACCCTGACAAATGTATCACACAGAGATAGTGAAACCCTGACAAATGTATCACACAGAGATAGTGTGAAACTCATATTTAATGAGATAAATTTAGTTCCTTTTCCATTCTCACGGTTTCAACAGAACCGTTTAAATATATTTTGTTCTGTAACTGAAAACATTACTTAGAGCAGTAATAAATGGCATGACTTTTCACCATTTTAAACCAACTTTTGTGTTTATTAAATAATAAGGAAACAATAGTTAAGGTCTATTAATGAACGGCATAATTCTAGCTAGGTTGTAAGTAAAATATTCTGTTTATTAGACGAAAAGATCACAATATTTAAGTTCCAGTGATTAAAAGTACGAATTCTGACATAATAACTACCAGGTTGTAAGTAAAATATTCTATTTATTAGACGTATTTTAACATGTTAAAATCCCTTCATTAGAATACTATTTTTAACAAAAAATATTTCCCTCTATAGTTTTTTCAATTTAATTAGTGACACAATGCAAATCTTGTGAAAGTTACAAAACGTAGGAGTGTAAACTGGTCATTCAAGTCTACAAATGAAACGAGAATTTGTTGTTTTATCATTGGCTTCGAATCATGTTCATGGATGCGTATCAGGTCAGATAATTCATACATTAAATACGTACAATCTTATCTTGAAAATGCTGGTATTAACATCAGGTCAGATAATTCATACATTAAATACGTACATTCTTATCTTGACGATGCTGGTATTAACATCAGGTCAGATAATTCATACATTAAATACGTACAATCTTATCTTGAAAATGCTGGTATTAACATCAGGTCAGATAATTCATACATTAAATACGTACATTCTTATCTTGACGATGCTGGTATTAACATCAGGTCAGATAATTCTAACATTAAATACGTACATTCTTATCTTGAAGTTGCTGGTATTAACATCAGGTCAGATAATTCATACATTAAATACGTACATTCTTATCTTGAAGTTGCTGGTATTAACATCAGGTCAGATAATTCATACATTAAATACGTACATTCTTATCTTGAAGTTGCTGGTATTAACATCAGGTCAGATAATTCTAACATTAAATACGTACATTCTTATCTTGAAGTTGCTGGTATTAACATCAGGTCAGATAATTCATACATTAAATACGTACATTCTTATCTTGAAGTTGCTGGTATTAACATCAGGTCAGATAATTCATACATTAAATACGTACATTCTTATCTTGAAGTTGCTGGTATTAACATCAGGTCAGATAATTCATACATTAAATACGTACATTCTTATCTTGAAGTTGCTGGTATTAAGAATTGTTCACAATTATTTCTGCCATCTGGCAGTTTGTCATAGCAACAATACGTTAAGTATTATATTTTTAATTACTAAATGTATTTATTATCAGATTGTTGTTGTCATGGTTTATTCAGACTTGTTCTTATAGCTAGGTCAGTAGCTAACCGATAACATCTTAGGTCACTATTTCATGTAGCTTCATGGGTATAACTGTAACTTATTGATACAATGTATGTATAGTTGTCTTCGCAAACACACCTGTAAATTACCGATACAATGTGTGTACCTTGTAATGGTTGACTTCACAAACACAACTATAACTTACCGATATGATGTGTGTACCTTGTAAGGGTTGTCTTCACAAACACACCTGTAACTTACCGATATGATGTATGTACCTCGTAAGGGTTGTCTTCACAAACACACCTGTAACTTACCGATACGATGTGTGTACCTTGTAAGGGTTGTCTTCACAAACACACCTGTAACTTACCGATATGATGTATGTACCTTGTAAGGATTGTCTTCACAAACACACCTGTAACTTACCGATACGATGTGTGTACCTTGTAAGGGTTGTCTTCACAAACACACCTGTAACTTACCGATATGATGTGTGTACCTTGTAAGGGTTGTCTTCACAAACACACCTGTAACTTACCGATATGATGTGTGTACCTTGTAAGGGTTGTCTTCACAAACACACCTGTAACTTACCGATATGATGTATGTACCTCGTAAGGGTTGTCTTCACAAACACACCTGTAACTTACCGATATGATGTGTGTACCTTGTAAGGGTTGTCTTCACAAACACACCTGTAACTTATCGATATGATGTATGTGCCTTGTAAGGGTTGTCTTCACAAACACATCTGTAACTTACCGATATGATGTATGTACCTTGTAAGGGTTGTCTTCACAAACACAACTATAACTTACCGAGATGATGTACATATTTTGTAATGGTTGTCCTCACAAACACACCTGTAACTTACCGATATAACACACATATATTGTAATGGTTGCCCTCACAAACACTCCTGTAACTTACCGATACGATGTACATATTTTGTCAGAGTTGTCTTCACAGGCACGTCTGTAACTTTTGTAAGCAGGCTTATTATAGGATTCGCGCTGTTTTAACGGAGTGTTGACCACACTGTTACGGGCACACACGTGTCGCCTAAAAAAAAGTGTTAATACAATTAAATTTTCGTAATGAATAAGCTCAAAATAGAATGTTGAATAAGAATTACATGAAAATAAATATTTTAATACAAAAATCTCCCAAAGAGAAGATGTAGTTCCTTACTTAAAAATCTTAGGTAAAGAACTGTTCGCTATGTAGTCAACATTTCTAGTTATATGTCGGTCAACACTACTAAACAGACAGTCAACACTATTAAATAGACCGTCAACATTATTAAATATACAGTCAACACTACTAAACAGACAGTCAACACTGTTAAATATACAGTCAACACAACTAAAGAGACATTCAACAATATTAAATAAACAAACAACATTATTAAATAGACAGTCAACACTATTAAGTAGAGAGTCAACGCTATTAAATAGACAGTCAACACTATTAAGTAGAGAGTCAACGCTATTAAGTAGACAGTCAACACTATTAAGTAGACAGTTAACACTACTAAAAAGACAGTTAACACTACTAAACAGAAGTCAACACTACTAAAAAGACAGTTAATACTACTAAATAGACAGTTAACACTATTAAGTAGACAGTCAACACTACTAAATAGACAGTCAACACTACTAAAAAGACAGTTAACACTATTAAATAGACAGTCAACACTATTAAGTAGACAGTCAACACTACTGAACAGACAGTCAACATTTATTCATATCTCTCTCTCTCATTATATACTGGCTGGTAAAGAACTGTTGAAAACAAAGTAAACATTTTTATTTACGTTTTTCTCATTATATACTGGCTGGTAAAGAACTGTTGAAAACAAAGTAAACATTTTTATTTACGTTTTTCTCATTATATACTGGCTGGTAAAGAACTGTTGAAAACAAAGTAAACATTTTTATTTACGTTTTCTCATTATATACTGGCTGGTAAAGAACTGTTGAAAACAAAGTAAACATTTTATTTACGTTTTTCTCATTATATACTGGCTGGTAAAGAACTGTTGAAAACAAAGTAAACATTTTATTTACGTTTTTCTCATTATATATTGGTTGGTAAAGAACTGTTGAAAACAAAGTAAACATTTTATTTACGTTTTTCTCATTATATACTGGCTGGTAAAGAACTGTTGAAAACAAAGTAAACATTTTATTTACGTTTTTCTCATTATATACTGGTTGGTAAAGAACTGTTGAAAACAAAGTAAACATTTTATTTACGTTTTTCTCATTATATACTGGTTGGTAAAGAACTGTTGAAAACAAAGTAAACATTTTTATTTACGTTTTTCTCATTATATACTGGTTGGTAAAGAACTGTTGAAAACAAAGTAAACATTTTTATTTACGTTTTTCTCATTATATACTGGCTGGTAAAGAACTGTTGAAAACAAAGTAAACATTTTTATTTACGTTTTCTCATTATATACTGGCTGGTAAAGAACTGTTGAAAACAAAGTAAACATTTTATTTACGTTTTTCTCATTATATACTGGCTGGTAAAGAACTGTTGAAAACAAAGTAAACATTTTATTTACGTTTTTCTCATTATATACTGGTTGGTAAAGAACTGTTGAAAACAAAGTAAACATTTTATTTACGTTTTTCTCATTATATACTGGCTGGTAAAGAACTGTTGAAAACAAAGTAAACATTTTATTTACGTTTTCTCATTATATACTGGCTGGTAAAGAACTGTTGAAAACAAAGTAAACATTTTTATTTACGTTTTTCTCATTATATACTGGCTGGTAAAGAACTGTTGAAAACAAAGTAAACATTTTTATTTACGTTTTTCTCATTATATACTGGCTGGTAAAGAACTGTTGAAAACAAAGTAAACATTTTATTTACGTTTTCTCATTATATACTGGCTGGTAAAGAACTGTTGAAAACAAAGTAAACATTTTATTTACGTTTTCTCATTATATACTGGCTGGTAAAGAACTGTTGAAAACAAAGTAAACATTTTATTTACGTTTTTCTCATTATATACTGGCTGGTAAAGAACTGTTGAAAACAAAGTAAACATTTTATTTACGTTTTCTCATTATATACTGGCTGGTAAAGAACTGTTGAAAACAAAGTAAACATTTTATTTACGTTTTTCTCATTATATACTGGCTGGTAAAGAACTGTTGAAAACAAAGTAAACATTTTATTTACGTTTTTCTCATTATATACTGGCTGGTAAAGAACTGTTGAAAACAAAGTAAACATTTTATTTACGTTTTTCTCATTATATACTGGCTGGTAAAGAACTGTTGAAAACAAAGTAAACATTTTTATTTACGTTTTTCTCATTATATACTGGCTGGTAAAAAACTGTTGAAAACAAAGTAAACATTTTTATTTACGTTTTTCTCATTATATACTGGCTGGTAAAGAACTGTTGAAAACAAAGTAAACATTTTATTTACGTTTTTCTCATTATATACTGGTTGGTAAAGAACTGTTGAAAACAAAGTAAACATTTTTATTTACGTTTTTCTCATTATATACTGGCTGGTAAAGAACTGTTGAAAACAAAGTAAACATTTTTATTTACGTTTTTCTCATTATATACTGGCTGATAAAAACACACACCTTTCTTAAAGAGTCATGAAACAACTGTAACCCCCGTTTTCAATGAGATGTCAGTTTCATAAGGAACTGATTTTGCTTAATGTGTTTTCACAGTTGTCCTATTAATTTAATAACTATTTGTTGCCAATTTGTAACACAAAGAGATCAAAATAACATCACCTTCTTTAATTTTAAAACTTCACCAGCCTTTTATGGACTGAAATAAGTACCTTCTGAAACCCGATTCAGTTGCGTTGTTTTATAATCACTTCACTGTTGAAAAAACAAGTCAGTTAGGAGTCAACAAGATACCGACGGAAATAAATGAATTGTATAATTAAAGATCACTATAGTTTCTATGATTTAGAGTAAGTCATAAATTAAGTGATAAATTTGTTTGTTTTTTTAATTTCGCGAAAAGTTACATGAGGACTATCTGTGCTGGCCATACCTAATTTATCAGCTAGTCATCACCACCTACCGCTAACACTTGGGCTACACTTTTCCCAACGAATAGTGGGATTGATCGCACTAAAGGGCGAGCATGTTTGGTGCGACGGAGATTCGAACCCGCGACCCTCAGATTACGAGTTGAATGCCTTAACCCACCTGGCCAAGTGATATGTAAAAAGAAAGGTAGTCTTGAACTTGAAAGAGGAAATAAGCACGAAAAATAAAACTTCGTCCCCGCTGTTAACCCTTTTAGGTATACAACAAACTTCCCGCTGTTAACCCTTTTAGGTATACAACAAACTTTGAATTGTCTTATAACACGCGGAGTTTTAGACGCAAAGCGTTTTTTTCTTAATCCTTAATGTAAAATATCCGAAGCTTTAATGTTTCGTGATTTTAGTTACAAGCATACAAAAAACCAGGAAAGAAATTTAAGGTACTAGACACACGTAATGTATTACGTTATCATATACAAGATAAAATATAATCATATAAATAACGTGGCGACATATGTTTAGAAAGATTTAAACTTCCGTTAAGAAACAAAACTACGTGAACAGGATTGCTTTTTTTTAAATCAGAAATGGCGCTTATAGGGTTTTTTCGGTTATATTAAAAGTAATTCCAAACGTAAAGAGCTGTTTCGTGATTTAAACGAGCGTATTACGTGAAAATAAACTCATCGGGCTGCAGTGGTCTACAGTCACATATACATCGTGTCTAAGAAAGAATCCATCATATTCAGAGCAAGTATAGCTCATCTCATTAATCCATCCTCCAACTGTTATGTTTAGGGATAAGTACAACAGTGATTCCACTAAGCCTCGTTCTCTCTTTACTACATCCTCAAACTATGTTTAGGGATAAGTACAACAGTGATTCCACTAAGCTTCGTTCTCTCTTTACTACATCCTCAAACTATGTTTAGGGATAAGTACAACAGTGATTCCACTAAGCCTCGTTCTCTCTTTACTACATCCTCAAACTATGTTTAGGGATAAGTACAACAGTGATTCCACTAAGCCTCGTTCTCTCTTTACTACATCCTCAAACTATGTTTAGGGATAAGTACAACAGTGATCATCCTTAGCCTCATTGTTATTTCTTCTACAAACTGTGACCGTCACTAATAACTTTTCACAATAATGTTTTATTGTGGGGTAAATACGACGGTGACTTCCTTCCAAATAATGTGGTTTCCTTCTACCCTCCCCCACTCTACATATATTTGTGTATATATGGATGAATCAACATTTTCCCAAACTGTTTGTTTCTTAAAAATAAAATAAAAAATAAACCCTTTACTCTGCTTTATTGTTTCGAAGATGTCTTTGTTATATCAGCTTAAACAAAGATAGGAATGTACGTACATATGACTCACATGTACAGCTAATAACAAACAAAATCACTAAGAAGCTAAAACACTCACAGTTTAGAAAAGGTTTAAGTTTAACACAGTTCAAGTGAGCTACTCAGAAAAATAATATAAGCAAAGAAACAATGTTTAACCCGAAGAAAGAACAAGTTTTCTGTTGTTGTTGTTTTTTTTACAGTGGATTACATGCGACTCTTTAACAAGATATATTTATCTCCATTACATTATAGGTGTTCCTGAGTTTTTTGATAATATGTCAGCGCCCTCTTTTAGGTTTCCATGAAGATAATTACACGTTGTCCTCTTATTTGACAGCGATAAATGCCATTACTTAAATTTTGTTAAAATGAACCGCACTAACGATTACAAATGACACAACATATTTCGTTATGTACACGTGAGCCCCAGGGATAAAATGAGAGATGGATAAATGATAAGTTAAATAAAAATACGCTGGGGTGGAGACAATTTCCTAAAAAGCGCTGTTCCTTCATTATTTCTTTGTTGGAACTTTTATTAATTGTGATTACAACGGAGAAGGTTTCACTGCTCTCCTGGGCTGTATGACGTCAGACGTGACGAACATGTTCAGAACGTCTGTTTCACCACGTTACTAGGAAACATGGCTGCAAGAGCAGCAGACGATTGAGTGATAAAAATTGGTACAAATTTGAATGGTTTGTGAAAGCAAAACCATTTTATGCTCATTGATAAATCTCGTAACGTACATTATGATTTAAATTAAATATTTTATTTAAATATTGTTCAGTATATACTCATTGAGTGCCATCTTTGAGTGGCTTACTGGACTTAAAATCCGTTAAAATGTTTACAGCTCAGTAAATAAATCTATCGTTCGTCGAACTCAATTCTACTGATAGTAGGTTATCATGGACTACATAAGAGGTTATAGAATTCTAAAATCGTGATGAATTTATTAGGACTAATAAAAAATTTGTTTCCATAATAAGATATCCTATTCTACCAGTACTTACTGACCAATCACAGCACTCAACTCTTAATAAATTGCGGTCAAACTCCTTGTTTCGTGTACTCCAAGACTAATTTTTCTAGGTGTTTAGAAACCGGTTACCTACAAAGTTCGGTTCACTCGAACATGTGACGAAAGATTCAGTTCATTGAAGACACGAACTGTGCAATCTGCAAACACCTCTTTCGAGAAACTATTGCAAAAACAATGATACACTACAAAGAAAGTGCACATTTGAAACTTTGACGTACGGTACACAAATAAAGTGTGACTTTTGTTCAAATGTTATATGATTATTGAAAGCAAAATCAGGACGAATATTATAAATTATCATTAGAATAAAAACTTCCAGACCTTGAGAGCAATAAAATTCCAAAGTGTTATAAAAGTAACAGTAAAATGTCAAGGATTTATATTATTATAATGAAAATAAAATTGTGAATGTTTTATATTATTATTATCACAATAAATTTATCAAGGCTTTATATTATTATAAGGACAATAAAATTATCAAGGATTTATATTATTATAATGAAAATAAAATTATCAAGGATTTATATTATTATAATGAAAATAAAATTGTGAATGTTTTATATCATTATTATGACATAAATTTGTCAAGGCTTTATATTATTATAAGGACAATAAAATTATTAAGGATTTATATTAGTATAATGAAAATAAAATTGTGAATGTTTTATATTATTATTATGACAATAAATTTGTCAAGGATTATTATTATGACAATAAATTTACCGAGGTTTTCTACAAGTTTTAGCCATGTTGATTTGTTCAGACCTGCACTTCAGAAGGTGAGCATGACTTAGTGGGGCTGGTTTTAACAAATTACAAACATTTGAATTAACCACAAATAATACGATAACAATAGCTTCTATTTCACAAAGTGTGATTAGAATCTGTCACGTAGAACTCTGATAAAACTAGACACACCAACATCAGATTACACGTATTATGAAAGAACTATTTATCCTAGTAAATGAGTGACTTTCACACTATTGAAACGACAGCCATCTTTTTTTACACAACTGTTTTCACATAGTATCAGTTTATATCGCTGAATTTAATATATTTCTTTTGTCCAGTCAATCGACAATAATTTTTTGTTCTTATCATTATTATAATACGGAATACGAACATTAACCATTGGATTCACAGTATTTTACGTATTTTAACACGTATTTTAACACCTGTGGTATCTATTTTACTAATAGATTACAGTCACGTATAAATGCGAAGATTAACACGTATTTTACCACCTGTGGTAGGTTATACTAATAGATTACAGTCACGTATAAGTGCGAAGCTTAAAACGTATTTTACCACCTGTGGTAGGTTATACTAACAGATTACAGTCACGTATAAATGCGAAGCTTAACACGTATTTTACCACCTGTGGTAGGTTATACTAATAGATTACAGTCACGTATAAGTTTCAAGCTTAACACGTATTTTACCACCTGTGGTAGGTTATACTAATAGATTACAGTCACGCATAAATGCGAAGCTTAAGACGTATTTTACCACCTGTGGTAGTTTATACTAATAGATTACAGTCACGTATAAGTTTGAAGCTTAACACGTATTTTACCACCTGTGGTAGGTTATACTAATAGATTACAGTCACGTATAAATGCGAAGCTTAACACGTATTTTACCACCTGTGGTAGGTTATACTAATAGATTACAGTCACGTATAAGTGCGAAGCTTAACACGTATTTTACCACCTGTGGTAGGTTATACTAATAGATTACAGTCACGTATAAATGCGAAGCTTAACACGTATTTTACCACCTGTGGTAGGTTATACTAATAGATTACAGTCACGTATAAGTTTGAAGCTTAACACGTATTTTACCACCTGTGGTAGGTTATACTTATAGATTACAGTCACGTATAAATGCGAAGCTTAACACGTATTTTACCGCCTGTGGTAGTTTATACTAATAGATTACAGTCACGTATAAGTTTGAAGCTTAACACGTATTTTACCACCTGTGGTAGTTTATACTAATAAATTACAGTCACGTATAAGTTTGAAGCTTAACACGTATTTTACCACCTGTGGTAGGTTATACTAATAGATTACAGTCACGTATAAGTTTGAAGCTTAACACGTATTTTACCACCTGTGGTAGATTATACTAATAGATTACAGTCACGTATAAGTGCGAAGCTTAACACGTATTTTACCACCTGTGGTAGGTTATACTAATAGATTACAGTCACGTATAAATGCGAAGCTTAACACGTATTTTACCACCTGTGGTAGGTTATACTAATAGATTACAGTCACGTATAAATGCGAAGCTTAACACGTATTTTACCACCTGTGGTAGGTTATACTAATTGATTACAGTCACGTATAAATGCGAAGCTTAACACGTATTTTACCATCTGTGGTAGGTTATACTAACAGATTACAGTCACGTATAAATCCGAAGCTTAACACGTATTTTACCACCTGTGGTAGGTTATACTAATAGATTACAGTCACGTATAAGTTTGAAGCTTAACACGTATTTTACCACCTGTGGTAGGTTATACTAATAGATTACAGTCACGTATAAGTTTGAAGCTTAACACGTATTTTACCACCTGTAGTAGGTTATACTAATAGATTACAGTCACGCATAAATGCGAAGCTTAACACGTATTTTACCGCCTGTGGTAGATTATACTAATAGATTACAGTCACGTATAAGTGCGAAGCTTAACACGTATTTTACCACCTGTGGTAGGTTATACTAATAGATTACAGTCACGTATAAATGCGAAGCTTAACACGTATTTTACCACCTGTGGTAGGTTATACTAATAGATTACAGTCACGTATAAATGCGAAGCTTAACACGTATTTTACCACCTGTGGTAGGTTATACTAATTGATTACAGTCACGTATAAATGCGAAGCTTAACACGTATTTTACCATCTGTGGTAGGTTATACTAACAGATTACAGTCACGTATAAATCCGAAGCTTAACACGTATTTTACCACCTGTGGTAGGTTATACTAATAGATTACAGTCACGTATAAGTTTGAAGCTTAACACGTATTTTACCACCTGTAGTAGGTTATACTAATAGATTACAGTCACGCATAAATGCGAAGCTTAACACGTATTTTACCGCCTGTGGTAGTTTATACTAATAGATTACAGTCACGTATAAGTTTGAAGCTTAACACGTATTTTACCACCTGTGGTAGTTTATACTAATAGATTACAGTCACGTATAAGTTTGAAGCTTAACACGTATTTTACCACCTGTGGTAGTTTATACTAATAGATTACAGTCACGTATAAATGCGAAGCTTAACACGTATTTTACCACCTGTGGTAGGTTATACTAATAGATTACAGTCACGTATAAGTGCGAAGCTTAACACGTATTTTACCACCTGTGGTAGGTTATACTAATAGATTACAGTCACGTATAAATGCGAAGCTTAACACGTATTTTACCACCTGTGGTAGGTTATACTAATAGATTACAGTCACGTATAAATGCGAAGCTTAACACGTATTTTACCACCTGTGGTAGGTTATACTAATTGATTACAGTCACGTATAAATGCGAAGCTTAACACGTATTTTACCATCTGTGGTAGGTTATACTAACAGATTACAGTCACGTATAAATGCGAAGCTTAACACGTATTTTACCACCTGTGGTAGGTTATACTAATAGATTACAGTTACGTATAAGTTTGAAGCTTAACACGTATTTTACCACCTGTAGTAGGTTATACTAATAGATTACAGTCACGCATAAATGCGAAGCTTAACACGTATTTTACCGCCTGTGGTAGTTTATACTAATAGATTACAGTCACGTATAAGTTTGAAGCTTAACACGTATTTTACCACCTGTGGTAGTTTATACTAATAGATTACAGTCACGTATAAGTTTGAAGCTTAACACGTATTTTACCACCTGTGGTAGTTTATACTAATAGATTACAGTCACGTATAAGTTTGAAGCTTAACACGTATTTCACCACCTGTGGTAGTTTATACTAATAGATTACAGTCACGTATAAATGCGAAGCTTAACACGTATTTTACCACCTGTGGTAGGTTATACTAATAGATTACAGTCACGTATAAGTGCGAAGCTTAACACGTATTTTACCACCTGTGGTAGGTTATACTAATAGATTACAGTCACGTATAAATGCGAAGCTTAACACGTATTTTACCACCTGTGGTAGGTTATACTAATAGATTACAGTCACGTATAAGTTTGAAGCTTAACACGTATTTTACCACCTGTGGTAGGTTATACTAATAGATTACAGTCACGTATAAATGCGAAGCTTAACACGTATTTTACCGCCTGTGGTAGTTTATACTAATAGATTACAGTCACGTATAAGTTTGAAGCTTAACACGTATTTTACCACCTGTGGAAGTTTATACTAATAGATTACAGTCACGTATAAGTTTGAAGCTTAACACGTATTTTACCACCTGTGGTAGGTTATACTAATAGATTACAATCACGTATAAGTTTGAAGCTTAACACGTATTTTACCACCTGTGGTAGGTTATACTAATAGATTACAGTCACGCATAAATGCGAAGCTTAACACGTATTTTACCGCCTGTGGTAGTTTATACTAATAGATTACAGTCACGTATAAGTTTGAAGCTTAACACGTATTTTACCCCTGTGGTAGTTTATACTAATAGATTACAGTCACGTATAAGTTTGAAGCTTAACACGTATTTTACCACCTGTGGTAGGTTATACTAATAGATTACAGTCACGCATAAATGCGAAGCTTAACACGTATTTTACCGCCTGTGGTAGTTTATACTAATAGATTACAGTCACGTATAAGTTTGAAGCTTAACACGTATTTTACCACCTGTGGTAGGTTATACTAATAGATTACAATCACGTATAAGTTTGAAGCTTAACACGTATTTTACCACCTGTGGTAGGTTATACTAATAGATTACAGTCACGTATAAGTGCGAAGCTTAACACGTATTTTACCACCTGTGGTAGGTTATACTAATAGATTACAGTCACGTATAAATGCGAAGCTTAACACGTATTTTACCATCTGTGGTAGGTTATACTAATAGATTACAGTCACGTATAAGTTTGAAGCTTAACACGTATTTTACCACCTGTGGTAGGTTATACTAATAGATTACAGTCACGCATAAATGCGAAGCTTAACACGTATTTTACCGCCTGTGGTAGTTTATACTAATAGATTACAGTCACGTATAAGTTTGAAGCTTAACACGTATTTTACCACCTGTGGTAGTTTATACTAATAGATTACAGTCACGTATAAGTTTGAAGCTTAACACGTATTTTACCACCTGTGGTAGGTTATACTAATAGATTACAGTCACGTATAAGTTTGAAGCTTAACACGTATTTTACCACCTGTGGTAGGTTATACTAATAGATTACAGTCACGTATAAGTGCGAAGCTTAACACGTATTTTACCTCCTGTGGTAGGTTATACTAATAGATTACAGTCACGTATAAATGCGAAGCTTAACACGTATTTTACCACCTGTGGTAGGTTATACTAATAGATTACAGTCACGTATAAGTTTGAAGCTTAACACGTATTTTACCACCTGTGGTAGGTTATACTAATTGATTACAGTCACGTATAAATGCGAAGCTTAACACGTATTTTACCGCCTGTGGTAGTTTATACTAATAAATTACAGTCACGTATAAGTTTGAAGCTTAACACGTATTTTACCACCTGTGGTAGTTTATACTAATAGATTACAGTCACGTATAAGTTTGAAGCTTAACACGTATTTTACCACTTGTGGTAGTTTATACTAATAGATTACAGTCACGTATAAGTTTGAAGCTTAACACGTATGTTACCACCTGTGGTAGTTTATACTAATAGATTACAGTCACGTATAAGTTTGAAGCTTAACACGTATTTTACCACCTGTGGTAGGTTATACTAATAGATTACAGTCACGTATAAATGCGAAGCTTAACACGTATTTTACCACCTGTGGTAGGTTATACTAATAGATTACAGTCACGTATAAGTGCGAAGCTTAACACGTATTTTACCACCTGTGGTAGGTTATACTAATAGATTACAGTCACGTATAAATGCGAAGCTTAACACGTATTTTACCACCTGTGGTAGGTTATACTAATAGATTACAGTCACGTATAAGTTTGAAGCTTAACACGTATTTTACCACCTGTGGTAGGTTATACTAATAGATTACAGTCACGTATAAGTGCGAAGCTTAACACGTATTTTACCACCTGTGGTAGGTTATACTAATAGATTACAGTCACGTATAAGTTTGAAGCTTAACACGTATTTTACCACCTTTGGTAGGTTATACTAATTGATTACAGTCACGTATAAGTTTGAAGCTTAACACGTATTTTACCACCTGTGGTAGGTTATACTAATTGATTACAGTCACGTATAAGTTTGAAGCTTAACACGTATTTTACCACCTGTGGTAGGTTATACTAATTGATTACAGTCACGTATAAATGCGAAGCTTAACACGTATTTTACCACCTGTGGTAGGCTATAGTAATGTTCCTCCTTTTGTTACATTTGTCGTTATTTCCAGAATTTTAGAAAAAAACAATAAAAACAAGACCTACTGAAGAAGAGAGATTTCAGTTTATGATTTATAAACAGACTGATGAATCTGTTTCCATAAACAAACAAACATTATTAGTGTAGATTTCCTGAAACTAACAACCTAAGTTAAAAATGATGAATCAGTTTTGTTTTCTTTACGACGGTAGAATTCTGGCTATTTTTATTTCTATATAACATTAACTACGAGTACTGTTTTATTTTTATGTTTTTCACACGCACTTTTCGATACTCGATCTGTTTGTCCTTCGGAACAAATTTCTACACATTCTCTGAGCCACATTTTAAACTTATTTTGTTGCTGAGATTACTTGAAAACATGTGACGTAGTAAACAGTGACCCGACCTAACATCATTCGTCAGTAATACATCGGTAGGCCTAATACCGAGTTAATAAAGAAATACATCAATAAATGATAGATCCAGGTCAGTTGCATTGCCTTTTCACACACACCCATATGCTGAACTTATGCTACAATTGTGGAGATATTGATGGATAAGAATGCTAGTCCTGACGACAGATGTAAAAAGAAAGCTATAATTTTTCTACTTGTAAATATAAATCAAAGATATTTATTACGGCCGAATCAACTCATGGAACACATTGTGGTGTTATCAACAGCTAGCCCTTGTTCTTTATAGTGACTAACCTGTCTGATCATTGTATCTTTACAGTGACTAACTTGTCTGATCATTGTATCAACAGCTAGCCCTTGTTCTTTATAGTGACTAACCTGTCTGATCATTGTATCTTTACAGTGACTAACCTGTCTGATCATTGTAGCTTTATAGTGACTAACCTGTCTGATCATTGTATCAACAGCTAGCCCTTGTTCTTTATAGTGACTAACTTGTCTGATCATTGTAGCTTTATAGTGACTAATCTGTCTGATCATTGTATCTTTATAGTGACTAACCTGTCTGATCATTGTATCTTTATAGTGACTAACCTGTCTGATCATTGTATATTTATAGTGAATAACCTGTTTGATCATTGTATCTTTATAGTGACTAACCTGTCTGATCATTGTATCTTTATAGTGACTAATCTGAGTGAAAAGCAATATCTGAGTGTATTAATTTTATTTTTATATGATAAATACATACAAAACATTAAGTTACTAATTATTGACGTTAACGCACACATGCATAGAGTCAGGTAAATATGACAGTGTAGTGTACATTAATTTCTTTGTTTGGTATTATAAGTTGTTTATTAAACCGAACAAAGCGAGGAAATATGAGTCTTACGGCATTGGAAACTGTTTAGTTTCGGTTCAATTTTATTTGTTCTTCTGTTTTTCCCGACAGTAAGTTTCCTAATTTTGATGCATATTTACAGAGAGAGATTGAAGAGTACGGGGCTATGTCCTCTTGTTTCCCACACTACGATAGAAATATAAACAGAAGTAAAAGAGTACGGGGCTATGTCCTCTTGTTTCCCACACTACGATAGATATATAAACAGAAGTAAAAGAGTACGGGGCTATGTTCTCTTGTTTCCTACACTACGATAGATATATAAACAGAAGTAAAAGAGTACGGGGCTATGTCCTCTTGTTTCCCACACTACGATAGATATATAAACAGAAGTAAAAGAGTACGGGGCTATGTCCTCTTGTTTCCCACACTACGATAGATATATAAACAGAAGTAAAAGAGTACGGGGCTATGTCCTCTTGTTTCCTACACTACGATAGATATATAAACAGAAGTAAAAGAGTACGGGCTATGTCCTCTTGTTTCCCACACTACGATAGATATATAAACAGAAGTAAAAGAGTACGGGGCTATGTCCTCTTGTTTCCCACACTACGATAGATATATAAACAGAAGTAAAAGAGTACGGGGCTATGTCCTCTTGTTTCCCACACTACGATAGATATATAAACAGAAGTAAAAGAGTACGGGGCTATGTCCTCTTGTTTCCTACACTACGATAGATATATAAACAGAAGTAAAAGAGTACGGGGCTATGTTCTCTTGTTTCCCACACTACGATAGATATATAAACAGAAGTAAAAGAGTACGAGGCTATGTCCTCTTGTTTCCCACACTACGATAGATATATAAACAGAAGTAAAAGAGTACGGGGCTATGTCCTCTTGTTTCCCACACTACGATAGATATATAAACAGAAGTAAAAGAGTACGAGGCTATGTCCTCTTGTTTCCTACACTACGATAGATATATAAACAGAAGTAATTAACAAACCCGGAGTCTACCAACTATTATATTATCAAATCATATGTAAAATTGTCCTAAAATAATAAACTTCACATTGCTTTGAGTTGGGGTTGAAATACACGTGTTAATTCCGTGTTACCCAAGGATATCGCGTACAATAGTATAGAAAGGAAAAAAATATTTTCTTTTAAGGATTAAATATACATATTTGAATGATCTTCATACTTGATAGCTTAAATACAAGTATGGTTAATGTATATTAAAACAACTACTTGTCAATCTAATCAGAGTTCCTTCGAAAGGAAAAACAACACTTTGTCACATGTGAAACATCCGCTTTGTCGTGACATCCAGAAGTTGTCATTATGCTATTCAAAATACGTCATTGTCTTGAGAACTGAGAAACTGGTTTCTCCCGGTCCTCCATAGAATCACGTCAGCAACCCGCCATGTGACTCGAATACCCGGGTCTTTTATCTAAATTAGCGGAAGAAACACTCGTCATGGTATTAGCCTACAAAAAATTACAATAACTGTAAGAACGTGTAAGACGGCACGTAGCCTTTTCATACTTACAATCTCGATGCTGTGGTTTACTGCACTTTTACACCATAATAAGTCAAAAAGACAGCATTGCGTTTGAACATTACCACTGTTAGGTGTTTAGGAAAAAAAAAGACATTGATTTTAAGAAATATTGTGGGAAAATGCCACCTTGCTATATGTGTTCACGAGATTGTAACTAAATATTTTTAGGGACAATAAAAATTTGTCTTCCTTACTTTACGCCCCTTTGTTGTCTTCCTGGTCAACACTGACATTCAACTGTGACACGATCTGTTCTTTGAGTGATTTTCTAAGATTGTTGGCTCAGCACGTACGACTACACAAAACACCATTGAGACCAACAGTTTCATAAGGGTGAGATGCACAGTTTACCGGAAATATGGAAGTAACAACGTTTAAAATAAAATTACTGTAAGAACACGACGTTTGAATAAAACCAGATTTGTTTATATTTTCTTCTCACAGTGATTTCAATTCATTACATGAATTCAAACTCTTTTAAAAGCTTACTTTCATTTGGCGTAACTTCCAAACTTCCGTCTTAAAAATGACAAAGCATATCAAACCAACCACGACGTCATGGTAGATCCAATTCTGATTGGTATCGTTAAATTTTGAAATGTGCCGTATTTGTGATCATGCAGCACGCGCAAGTACACACATATTAATCAATTATTTAATATTACATACGCGTGTGTTTCTTACAGCAAAGTCACAACTGACTATCTGCTGAGTCCACCGCGGGGAATCGAACCCCTGATTTTAACGATGTAAATCCGTAGACCTACCGCTGTTCCAGCGGGGAACTTTTAATATTTCATAGTAATTCAAATATACACAGAATAAAAAGTAAGTCCACTGGGAGTTGAGATTATATTTACTATTGAGCTTAAGAGTAGTGCCAATTAACATCTGCTTTCAATCCACTGATAAAGAGGGTAATTTTACAGTTATAGTACCTGTTTGTGCTGTTAGGTGAAGCACGTTCCGTTACAACTTCAGAAAATAAACTCACTTAAACTAAGCTGTAAAATTAGAATTTACAGATTTATGTATTATCTACTCTTTACCGTACAGTGTTTCTATACGTAATTTACAGATTTATGTATTATCTACCCTTTACCGTACAGTGTTTCTATACATAATCTACAGATTTATGTATTATCTACTCTTTACCGTACTGTGTTTCTATACATAATTTACAGATTTATGTATTATCTACTCTTTACCGTGCAGTGTTTCTATGCATAATTTACAGATTTATGTATTATCTACTCTTTACCGTGCAGTGTTTCTATGCATAATTTACAGATTTATGTATTATTTACTCTTTACCGTGCAGTATTTCTATACATAATTTACAGATTTATGTATTATCTACTCTTTACCGTGCAGTGTTTCTATACATAATTTACAGATTTATTATCTACCTTTACCGTACAGTGTTTCTATACATAATTTACAGATTTATGTATTATCTACTCTTTACCGTGCAGTGTTTCTATGCATAATTTACAGATTTATGTATTATCTACTCTTTACCGTGCAGTGTTTCTATACATAATTTACAGATTTATGTATTATCTACTCTTTACCGTGCAGTGTTTCTATACATAATTTACAGATTTATGTATTATCTACTCTTTGCCGTGCAGTGTTTCTATACATAATTTACAGATTTATGTATTATCTACTCTTTACCGTACTGTGTTTTTATACATAATTTACACTTGTAATGGAATCAGAGATGAAAGGCTACTACTAAGTACTGAGGGAAGGCAGTTAGCCAACAGCACCCACGGCCATATCTCGGGCAACCCTTTTACCAACGAATAGTGAGATTGACTGTAGATTAATAGCGTTCTAACGGCTGATATGGCGAGCATGTGTGATATGAGAGTGAATCGAATCTCCGACCCTTACATTACGAGTCGAGCGCCATAGCCACCTGACCATTCTAGGCCTCATATAGGTGGCATCACAGTGAATAAATACTCTGATATTCGATACTGGTGACAAGTTCAATGGTGATGACAGCGACCATGAGAGAAGAGATAAGAACTGTAAGGTACAAAAATTCATCCTCACAATTGTATTTTTTTTCTTAAAGCAAAGCCACATCGGTTTATCTGTCGTGTTCACCGTACCCTGATTTTAGCGTTGTAAATCCAAAGACTGACCGCCGTCTAAGCGGGGAACGATGAGCCACAATCACTCTTGCTTTGCTAACTTATACCCATCCTGCTAAGAAATGATTTACACCTATACAATATTTTATAGTCTTTGATACTGCCATGGGTTAAGAGACTTGGGATATCACTATGGTATTGTTACAGCATCTGGGATCTGATCATGGTGAGACAAGTCATCGACGTAAATAGTTGCCCAGGCCACCTGTCGAATAATATACGGATAAAAACAACAGAATTATCCATTTAAGTTATTTCGACTTATTTTAAGCCATTTTTGGCATATTTTTCAAGATTCAAAACGTATTCACTGGTATTATCTTCACCATAGCTACAAAACACTGGACTTTGGGCTCGACGTACAAAATGGCGGATGCCCGTGTTAAGCTTCCCAGAGATCATGTGATCTGCAAAACTACACTAATACCACCTAATGGAAACTAAATAAATCTAAATTTTATGGGTCCAAAATTCCAGCAAATTTACATGTATAATTATGACAGTTAATTCACTTTAGAAAATTACGTTCATAATTAGCATATTGTGAACATTCCATGATGTAAACACATGTCGTAAAATATTTACAATTCTGGTAAATTGTAATTACTTTTAAACATATGTTGTTCATAACATTAGTCTTTATACTGAATTGATGGAATTTTTGGTTTTGTTTCTGTTCAAACTTCCTAGTTGCTGTCACAAAATTTAGCATCCTTGTTTCCGAACCTGATCATGGTTAGTTATCTACGAAAGTAGGTAGTATCACTGTTGGCCCTACTAAGTACAGCTCAGGAAGCATTTCAACAGTTCAATAATCGGCTCTTATCGAAGCACATACACAGTTCTAGAGCGATTTTGATTGCTATGGATACTTTAGACTTTGTGAAATCATGAGAAATCCAATAAGGTTTGGTTTGTTTTCAATTTCGCGCAGAGCTACACGAGGGCTATCTGCGCTAGCCGTTCCTAATTTACCAGTATAAAACTAGAAGGAAGGCAGCTAGTCATCACCACCCACCACTACTCTTTTACCGACGAATAGTGGGATTCATCATCACATATACCGCCCCTATGATTGAAAGGGCATGTTTGGTGCGATGGAGATTCAAACCTGTGACCCTCAAATTGCCTTCCAATAAGAAAAGGCTGTCTTAAATTGCTGTTTTGGCTGTTTGCACATTTACCTTGTATTTTATTAACTCAACATATGGAACTGTGTAGTAATACCACAATTAATTCCTCAAACCTAAAGTATGTGCCGTTAGGGTTGTTTTCATTTTCTAAACAAAACAAACAAACTTATGTATGAGTCATTTTTTGTACACATTATTTATGGTCACGTAACCTACATTCAGGAATACAAAGTTCCACAGTGTAATATTGGTGTCTTAAAAATTGTTTTTACAAGCAAGTGTTTCTTAACTTATTGTTTAACTCTTAACTGAAAATCTGATTATTATTGTTCTCTTAGTGCAAAGCTACACAAACACAATGGGTTATCTGCATTCTGTCCACCGTTGTGAATCGAACCCAGGATTTTAACATTGTAAATCAGTAAATTTACCGCTTATCTGCTTGGGAAACAACTGAAACTGAAATATAAAACCCGATTCACCTAGGTGATTGATATAACTTCTTAAGTAACGGAAGATAACTAATTGATAATTAATGGATGACTATATACAAATTTAATAAAAGTAATATATCATCTCCTTGAGCCATCAACGGGTTGATTTATTGAAAGTCCAAGGGATTTATCGTTTTTGAAATTGATTCACCGAACATGTTTTACGTTATCTTTATAATGAATATCACTAACGTACTCTTCATAGCTTCCTTTCTTTCCCTCTCTGCTAAGTCACCGTATTTTAACTTATTCAAGTTGTTCAAAAGTACGTTTAACCCTCTGAACTAAAACATTAACGTTATATTGGGTTTGCTAAGAAGCTTCTCCACTCCGATAGGATATGTAACCTTTAACCCTCTGAACTAAGACATTAACGTTGTGTTTGGTAAGAAGCTGCTCCACTCCGATTGGATAAGTAACCTTTAACCATATTTAAAACTTTTCTTGTCCTTCAATCAGACAATAGTAAAAGAAATACACCACACTTTAACAGTTAAACTGTAACTGAATAACACGTAAAACACGAGATGTTCTCTTTACGTTACTGACAGTTAGAGACAGACAGATGTAGGGTCCTTCTTCCTTTCCGCTGATGTATCATCTTACGTATTCCTAAGAGTTTTCAAGAGCCGCTTTCTAGTTTTGGGTTTTAAAGAAATAACCAAACATTAAAACTGAGACGATAGAATCTGTAAACTTGATTAAGACTTAGAAACGAAATATGGTGAATAGTTCATTATGGTGATCATAATTAAAGCTTTCGACTTTTTCATCTGCTTTCCTTATCTGATTGACAAGTGCCGCCTAGTGGAAGAGAACTCACCTATTTTCAGAGGTTGGCCTTGTACTGTTTCATACAAACATATTACAACTGTAAAAAATACATACCACTTAAGGCTCCCTTGAAGGCATACCAGATTTAAAAATCGACTTTTAAAAAGCGAAATTGTTACTATACAACCAGGACTTGAAACGGTGATAATATGGGTGAAAAAAATAGTTTCTAACAGATGATTAATATCAAAGAATAGGTAATAGGGCATTAGACTTGATAAATCAGATAATAAGTAATTATGTTTTAGATTTACAAGCCTGCGTGAAAGTCTTGTATCAATATACAAGAATAATTTAAAGCGTAACCAGTAGTTCTCTGACATAAAATGAGCTGCCATCTATAACGCTAAAGGTTTGTTCTTGGTCTAAGAAAATCAAAAGCAGTATTTCAATATAGTGTGAAAAGATAGAAATATTAAACAATGACAGGAAACTTAAATTGAAATCAGAGTCGTGTTACCAATGTTTAATGTGATGAACTAGTATTTTTAAAGCGTACCTAACAATCACAAACGATCATATATTGCAAAATGTTTCGTTTCTTTTCACGGAGTCGGGAACAGGGGATCCTGGTCCCTTATAAGTTTTGAGTGGGGATAAATGAATCTTTTGGGCCCACATATAAGAAAAAGTATTTCAAAGAAAGCGAAAGACAAGGACTAAAAACGTAGTGCAGCAGCTGAGTAATGTGTATCAAGCATGTTACACTCAACCACTGTTTCATCTCAACAGTAGTAATAGTGGCATGACTACGTACCATAGCTGAGTAATGTGTATCAAGCATGTTACACTCAACAGCAGTAATAGTGGCATGACTACGTACCATAGATGAGTAATGTGTATCAAGCATGTTACACTCAACAGTACTAATAGTGGCATGACTACGTACCATAGCTGAGTAATGTGTATCAAGCATGTTACACTCAACAGCAGTAATAGTGGCATGACTACGTACCATAGCTGAGTAATGTGTATCAAGCATGTTACACTCAACAGTAGTAATAGTGGCATGACTACGTACCATAGCTGAGTAATGTGTATCAAGCATGTTACACTCAACAGCAGTAATAGTGGCATGACTACGTACCATAGCTGAGTAATGTGTATCAAGCATGTTACACTCAACAGTAGTAATAGTGGCATGACTACGTACCAAAGCTGAGTTATGTGTATCAAGCATGTTTCATCTCAACAGTAGTAATAGTGGCATGACTATGTACCATAGCTGAGTAATGTGTATCAAGCATGTTACACTCAACAGTACTAATAGTGGCATGACTACGTACCATAGCTGAGTTATGTGTATCAAGCATGTTACACTCAACAGTAGTAATAGTGGCATGACTACGCACCATAGCTGAGTAATGTGTATCAAGCATGTTACACTCAATAGTAGTAATAGTGGCATGACTACGTACCATAGCTGAGTTATGTGTATCAAGCATGTTACACTCAACAGTAGTAATAGTGGCATGACTACGTACCATAGCTGAGTTATGTGTATCAAGCATGTTACACTCAACAGTAGTAATAGTGGCATGACTACGTACCATAGCTGAGTAATGTGTATCAAGTATGTTACACTCAACAGTAGTAATAGTGGCATGACTACGTACCATAGCTGAGTAATGTGTATCAAGCATGTTACACTCAACAGTAGTAATAGTGGCATGACTACGTACCATAGCTGAGTTATGTGTATCAAGCATGTTACACTCAACAGTAGTAATAGTGGCATGACTACGTACCATAGCTGAGTAATGTGTATCAAGTATGTTACACTCAATAGTAGTAATAGTGGCATGACTACGTACCATAGCTGAGTTATGTGTATCAAGTATGTTACACTCAACGGTAGTAATAGTAGCATGACTACGTACCATAGCTGAGTTATGTGTATCAAGCATGTTACACTCAACCACTGTTTCATCTCAACAGTAGTAATAGTGGCATGACTACGTACGATAGCTGAGTAATGTGTATCAAGCATGTTACACTCAACAGTTGTAATAGTGGCATGACTACGTACCATAGCTGAGTTATGTGTATCAAGCATGTTACACTCAACAGTAGTAATAGTGGCATGACTACGTACCATAGCTGAGTTATGTGTATCAAGCATGTTACACTCAACAGTAGTAATAGTGGCATGACTACGTACCAAAGAGTATTTTTATTTAGTCATCAAGTCTAAAGCTCATTAAATCTATAATTAAAAATAAAATTATTTTAATTATGTATTTGTCATCGTCACACTTTAACTATGATCTTACAAACCGTATAATTCGCTCCTGTAGAGACACTTCCAACAACGACCTCTACTAACGTTCGATTTTTTGTTTACTACCAATATTAACCTTTGAAAATTATTTACTTTTCTAGATGCAACTAATATTCTAATATACAGTAGATAAAAGTAGAATTCTACACATTTCTGTTAAACATTATTAAAACAGAAAAATTATAATCTAGCAATGTTTA
This sequence comes from Tachypleus tridentatus, assembly GCF_004210375.1. Lineage (NCBI taxonomy): Eukaryota > Metazoa > Arthropoda > Merostomata > Xiphosura > Limulidae > Tachypleus > Tachypleus tridentatus. The sequence continues at coordinate 148,242,174 of NC_134826.1, read as the reverse complement.
GTTTTGTGCGTTAGACAACGTTTCCTTTTACCAAGTAATGAGGCGGTGATTGTTATCAGAGTTGGGTTCTGGTTACGTAGATCAGAGCAAAGAGATTAGATTGTTTGTTTAAGATTCAGGAAAATACTGAATGTTACAGAAAGTGACATACGATCCAGTATATGAAAGACATTCAATCATGTTTAGCTAAATCCTAACCAATAACTTGTACAGTCTCGTAACGCTGATGGGAAAACTGTTGACAAACAATAGTTCGTGTTGATATTGGTTAAACACAAACGTTCCTCTACTTTGGTCTTTGTGCCGTATATTAACACTAAAAATACAATCATTCATTGTTCGATAGATCAACATTGGAAAAATAATACTTTATAACGACTGTCACAGTTACAAAACAAACACAAAACAATGTTCACGTGAACCCAACCAACAGAAAGTGGACCTCAAATGTTTTATTTTTATATTTTAAAAAAACATATTTTCAAAGATTGCAGTAAAAGTTAAGTACAGCTCAAATTAATATAAAATCTGGAAAAATTTATTCCGTATCAGACGTATATATAAACACATAAAATATACATTCTCACCAAGTTATAACCAAAAACATTCTCTGAAGAAATGAGCATCTAATTACAGTTATTTCTCTCTGTAGTATTCTACAAGTGATATAATATAGCATAACGACATTTTTGTAATAAACATGATTCTGAAAAAAGAAACCAATGCATGTGGATGATTATTAATTAGATATGCTTCGTTTGGTTTGTTTTGAATTTCGTGCAAAGCTACTCAAGGGCTATCTGCGCTAGCCGTCCCTAATTTATCAGTGTAAGACTAGAGGGAAGGCAGCTAGTCAACACCACCCACCGGAAATACTTGGGCTACTCTTTTACCAACGAATAGTGGGACTCACCGTCACATTATAACGCCCCTACGGCTGAAAGGGCGAGCATGTTTGGTGTGACGGAGATTCGAACCAGCGACCCTCAGATTAAGAGTCGAGCGCCCCAGCTATCTGGCTATGCTGGGCCTCAGATATGCTTTCACATAAAGTTACGACTAAATACTTCTATTGTGAACTAAAACTTACCACTATTCCCCACTATGTATTTTATAACTGTCACTAGAATATAAGTTATTTATTTTTACCCATCTTAAGTGTGAATCATGAGTTTTATGACAGTTACAAAGACTGTTAACTCTTAAATTACCGACTTGATTTTATAGGGTTTGCTATCACTGAGACTCATATTGTATTATAATGAATATATTTATGCTTTCATCCTTTAACAACATCTAGTGTAAAAATATGAAACTAAAATATTGAATTAAATTACTTGTTTTATTACGTAAAACAAAATAATCAAAATTGTTAGTTTAGAAAGGGGAATAGGGATCGTTTAAAAAGTACAGAACTATTTAAAATGTAAAGATTATATTTTCAAACCTATAAGTAGGGACTCTGAAAAGTAAACATAATAGGCTGGAAATAGTGTAAATTGACAAAATAATGTAAGACACTATTTACAACTCAGTTTGTTTATTTTTTAGAGTCCTCAGTTGTAGGTTTGAAAATAGAATCTTTGTAATTTGAATCAACTTCTTTCTGTACTTATTTGACGTTCCATATTGTAAATTTGTAAATTTAAAATTTTTAATTATCTTGTTTCTTAAGTTTTTATGTTCATTTATGGAGAATAAGCTACATATGTAGAAATGCATTCAGTTGAATATTAAATGTTTTTCAACAATTTCCTGATGAATTAACTTTTATCCCTACACAACCATTATTTACTGAGCTCGAAGGTTTTGTGCCTGAAGGTTCGTGTAAACACGCGAAAAGAAGTAACAATATTACTACAATAAACCACCACTCACAAGGTTAGAGAAATCTATACTGGTAATCGTCTACTGTTAGAAAACTCACAGAACACCACGTAGAGTGTGTTTGTATATGTTATTCTTGTAGCAAAGATACATCTGGCTATTTGCTTTGTCTACCGAGAGGAATTGAACCCGTAATTTTAGCGTTGTAAATTCGAAGACTCATTGCTGTTCCACTGAGGGACAGCACGTGGAGGCGAAGTACAGCAGTGAGCTCGAGAAATGATGAATCCTCAACGTGACATTTTCCAATTAATGCGCTAAAAATTGCACAAATTATTTTCCAGTCAATGCTCGTTAGGAAAACACCAGATTTGATTTACAGAGCAGAAAGTAAGGACTTCGTGAAATTCTTTAGGACGAAAAAGCAGAGTCACGTGAATTAACTTTAAAAGTACCCCAAGACATGCTCAATATTGTATTCACTAAAATAATTGTCATCGTTCTTTTCTGTAGCGACTTGTGAAACTATAATCGATAATAATAAGGCGAGAGATATTGTTATAAGTACACACGTTGTTTACTTTAATAAAACGAAGCATTTCTGACTAATATAACGATAACGGTGTTCAAAATTATTCAACATTTCTGCGAAGCTTGGATAACTTTCAAAAGTTTATATTGGTAGGGAAGAATAAGTTGAAAAATTTTAGAGGGCATAAACCTCGACATTTAAGTATCAACCTTAAAATACCCTACAACCTTCGCAGGAGTTTGTTTAACAGCTGTGCATAGATTTTGGTGCAGTATATCTAATCGTTTATGCTGCGGACTTCCGTGCTTGGATGAAGTTAAAGAGAAACTTGACCAGTAGCGATGAAAAACTGATAAAATCTCTCCTCGTCTTTCAAGAATCAACATAAAAATAGTTCTATGACCTGTAGAGGAACTTATTAGGCTTGAATAAAATATTCACATCAATTTGTTTCTGTAGGCTTGTGAAACACTAATAGTAATAATATGAAGAAGGAAGGGGTGAATTGATGGAAGTTCTTGAGTTTCCTTTCTAGAACAAAACTGCTTTTAAAGACAGTTTCTGCCCATATGTTATATCAGAATTTTTTTGAAATTCCCAGGCGATCCCTAATTTTAACCCTTTTTCACGATGATTGATTATCGTTGATGTTTCGGGCAGTAAGTCCAGCGCATGTCTTATATACATATATGGTCAAACTTTTAGTATAAGATATTTCATGATTTACCTGAGGTTTTTAATAGTGGCTTCGCTGGTGCTACACATAACTTATCATTCAGACAAGGTGGAAAGCTACGGCACACATAGAATAAAGCTGATTTCTTTATTTCTAAACACTGAATTGTTATCCCTTCCACTTATTTCTCAACATTTTTAACGTTCATTAGAATTTACAAAATGTGGAAATAAGAAGCGGTATTTAAAAACGAGACAGAGCGAAAACGAAAGTATTATGGAAGACAGTTAAAAGGTGTCTCATACTGTCTACAGAGTTATGATGCTCAGGGTATCATACTGTCTACACAGATAGTGTGGTCAGTGTCTCATACTGTTTACAGAGATATGATGGTCAGTGTCTCATACAGTCTACAGAGATATGATGGTCAGTGTCTCATACAGTCTACAGAGATATGATGGTCAGTATCTCATACTGTCTGCACAGATATGATGGTCAGTGTCTCATGCTGTCTACACAGATATGATGGTCAGTGTCTCATACTGTCTACAGAGATATGATGGTCAGTATCTCATACTGTCTACAGATATGAAGGTCAGTGTCTCATACTGTCTACACAGATAAGATGGTCAGTGTCTCATACTGTCTACAGAAATATAATGGTCAGTGCCTCATACTGTCCACACAGATATGATGGCCAGTGTCTCATACTGTCTACAGAGATATGATGGTCAGTGTCTCATACTGTCTACACAGATATGATGGTCAGTGTCTCATACTGTCTACACAGATAAAATGGTCATTGTCTTATACTGTCTACACAAATATGATAACCAGTGTATCATACTGTCTAAAGAAATATGATGGTCAGTGCCTCATACTGTCTACAGAGATATGATGGTCAGTATCTCATACTGTCTACAGATATGAAGGTCAGTGTCTCATACTGTCTACACAGATAAGATGGTCATTGTCTCATACTGTCGACGCAGATATGATAACCAGTGTCTCATACTGTCTAAAGAGATATGATGGTCAGAGTATCATACTGGCTACAGAGATATGATGGTCAGTGTCTCATACTGTCTACAGATATGATGGTCAGTGTCTCATACTGTCTACAGAGATATGATGGTCAGTGTCTCATACTGTCTACAGAGATATGATGGTCAGAGTATCATACTGTCTACAGTGATACGATGGTCATAGATCATACTGTCTACAGAGATATGATGGTCAGAGTATCATACTGTCTACAGAGATACGATGGTCATAGATCATACTGTCTACAGAGATATGATGGTCAGAGTATCATACTGTCTACAGAGATATGATGGTCAGAGTATCATACTGTCAACAGATATGATGGTCAGTGTCTCATACTGTCTACAGAGATATGATGGTCAGAGTATCATAGTGTCTACAGAGATATGATGATCAGAGTATCATACTGTCTACAGTGATACGATGGTCATAGATCATACTGTCTACAGAGATATGATGGTCAGAGTATTATACTGTCTACAGAGATATGATGGTCAGTGTCTCATACTATCTACAGAGATATGATGGTCAGTGTCTCATACTGTCTACAGAGATATGATGGTCAGTGTCTCATACTGTCTACAGATATGATGGTCAGTGTCTCATACTGTCTACACAGATATGACGGTCAGTGTCTCATACTGTCTACAGAAATATAATGGTCAGTGCCTTATACTGTCCACACAGATATGATGGCCAGTGTCTCATACTGTCTACAGAGATATGATGGTCAGTGTCTCATACTGTCTACACAGATATGATGGTCAGTGTCTCATACTGTCTACACAGATAAAATGGTCATTGTCTCATACTGTCTACACAAATATGATAACCAGTGTATCATACTGTCTAAAGAAATATGATGGTCAGTGCCTCATACTGTCTACAGAGATATGATGGTCAGTATCTCATACTGTCTACAGATATGAAGGTCACTGTCTCATACTGTATACAGATATGATGGTCAGTGTCTCATACTGTCTACACAGATATGATGGTCAGTGTCTCATACTGTCTACACAGATAAGATGGTCATTGTCTCATACTGTCTACGCAGATATGATAACCAGTGTCTCATACTGTCTAAAGAGATATGATGGTCAGAGTATCATACTGGCTACAGAGATATGATGGTCAGTGTCTCATACTGTCTACAGAGATATGATGGTCAGTGTCTCATACTGTCTACAGAGATATGATGGTCAGAGTATCATACTGTCTACAGTGATACGATGGTCATAGATCATACTGTCTACAGAGATATGATGGTCAGAGTATTATACTGTCTACAGAGATATGATGGTCAGTGTCTCATACTATCTACAGAGATATGATGGTCAGTGTCTCATACTGTCTACAGAGATATGATGGTCAGTGTCTCATACTGTCTACAAAGATACGATGGTCAGTGTCTCATACTGGCTACAGAGATATGATGGTCAGTGTCTCATACTGTCTACAGAGATATGATGATCAGTGTCTCATACTATCTACAGAGATATGATGGTCAGTGTCTAATACTGTCTACACAGATATGATGGGCAGTGTCTCATGCTGTCTATAGAGATATGATGGTCAGTGTCTCATACTGTCTACACAGATATGATGGTCAGTGTCTCATACTGTCTACAGATATGATGGTCAGTGTCTCATACTGTCTACAGAGATATGATGGTCAGTGTCTCATACTGTCTACAGAGATATGATGGTCAGAGTATCATACTGTCTACAGAGATATGATGGTCAGAGTATCATACTGTCAACAGATATGATGGTCAGTGTCTCATACTGTCTACAGAGATATGATGGTCAGTGTCTCATACTATCTACAGAGATATGATGGTCAGTGTCTAATACTGTCTACACAGATATGATGGCCAGTGTCTCATACTGTCTACAGAGATATGATGATCAGTGTCTCATACTATCTACAGAGATATGATGGTCAGTGTCTAATACTGTCTACACAGATATGATGACCAGTGTCTCATGCTGTCTATAGAGATATGATGGTCAGTGTCTCATACTGTCTACACAGATATGATGGTCAGTGTCTCATACTGTCTACAGAGATATGATGGTCAGAGTATCATACTGTCTACAGAGATATGATGGTCAGAGTATCATACTGTCAACAGATATGATGGTCAGTGTCTCATACTGTCTACAGAGATATGATGGTCAGAGTATCATAGTGTCTACAGAGATATGATGATCAGAGTATCATACTGTCTACAGTGATACGATGGTCATAGATCATACTATCTACAGAGATATGATGGTCAGTGTCTCATACTGTCTACAGAGATATGATGGTCAGTGTCTCATACTGTCTACAGATATGATGGTCAGTGTCTCATACTGTCTACACAGATATGACGGTCAGTGTCTCATACTGTCTACAGAAATATAATGGTCAGTGCCTCATACTGTCCACACAGATATGATGGCCAGTGTCTCATACTGTCTACAGAGATATGATGGTCAGTGTCTCATACTGTCTACACAGATATGATGGTCAGTGTCTCATACTGTCTACACAGATAAAATGGTCATTGTCTCACACTGTCTACACAAATATGATAACCAGTGTATCATACTGTCTAAAGAAATATGATGGTCAGTGCCTCATACTGTCTACAGAGATATGATGGTCAGTATCTCATACTGTCTACAGATATGAAGGTCACTGTCTCATACTGTATACAGATATGATGGTCAGTGTCTCATACTGTCTACACAGATATGATGGTCAGTGTCTCATACTGTCTACACAGATAAGATGGTCATTGTCTCATACTGTCTACGCAGATATGATAACCAGTGTCTCATACTGTCTAAAGAGATATGATGGTCAGAGTATCATACTGGCTACAGAGATATGATGGTCAGTGTCTCATACTGTCTACAGATATGATGGTCAGTGTCTCATACTGTCTACAGAGATATGATGGTCAGTGTCTCATACTGTCTACAGATATGATGGTCAGTGTCTCATACTGTCTACACAGATATGATGGTCAGAGTATCATACTGTCTACAGTGATACGATGGTCATAGATCATACTGTCTACAGAGATATGATGGTCAGAGTATTATACTGTTTACAGAGATATGATGGTCAGTGTCTCATACTATCTACAGAGATATGATGGTCAGTGTCTCATACTGTCTACAGAGATATGATGGTCAGTGTCTCATACTGTCTACAGAGATATGATGGTCAGTGTCTCATACTGTCTACAGATATGATGGTCAGTGTCTCATACTGTCTACAGAGATATGATGGTCAGTGTCTCATACTGTCTACAGAGATATGATGATCAGTGTCTCATACTATCTACAGAGATATGATGGTCAGTGTCTAATACTGTCTACACAGATATGATGGCCAGTGTCTCATGCTGTCTATAGAGATATGATGGTCAGTGTCTCATACTGTCTACACAGATATGATGGTCAGTGTCTCATACTGTCTACAGATATGATGGTCAGTGTCTCATACTGTCTACAGAGATATGATGGTCAGTGTCTCATACTGTCTACAGAGATATGATGGTCAGAGTATCATACTGTCTACAGAGATATGATGGTCAGAGTATCATACTGTCAACAGATATGATGGTCAGTGTCTCATACTGTCTACAGAGATATGATGGTCAGAGTATCATAGTGTCTACAGAGATATGATGATCAGAGTATCATACTGTCTACAGTGATACGATGGTCATAGATCATACTGTCTACAGAGATATGATGGTCAGAGTATTATACTGTCTACAAAGATATGATGGTCAGAGTATTTTACTGTCTACAGAGATATGATGGTCAGTGTCCCATACTGTCTACAGAGATATGATGGTCAGTGTCTCATACTGTCTACAGAGATATGATGGTCAGTGTCTCATACTGTCTACAGAGATATGATGGTCAGTGTCTCATACTGTCTACAGATATGATGGTCAGTGTCTCATACTGTCTACAAAGATACGATGGTCAGTGTCTCATACTGTCTACGGATATGATGGTCAGTGTCTCATACTGTCTACAAAGATACGATGGTCAGTGTCTCATACTGTCTACAGATATGACGGTCAGTGTCTCATACTATCTACAGATATGATGGTCAGAGTATCATTCTGTTTACAGATATGATGGTCAGTGTCTCATACTGTCTACAGAGATATGATGGTCAGTGTCTCATACTGTCTACAGTGATATGATGGTCAGAGTATCATACTGTCTACAGAGATATGATGGTCAGTGGCTCATACTATCTACAGAGATATGATGGTCAGTGTCTCATACTGTCTACAGAGATATGATGGTCAGAGTATCATACTGGCTACAGAGATATGATGGTCAGTGTCTCATACTATCTACAGAGATATGATGGTCAGTGTCTAATACTGTCTACACAGATATGATGGCCAGTGTCTCATGCTGTCTATAGAGATATGATGGTCAGTGTCTCATACTGTCTGCACAGATATGATGGTCAGTGTCTCATGCTGTCTACACAGATATGATGGTCAGTGTCTCATACTGTCCACACAGATATGATGGTCAGTGTCTCATACTGTCTATACAGATATGATGGTCAGTGTCTCATACTCTCTACAGAGATATGATGGTCACTGTCTCATACTGTTTACAGAAATATGATGGTCAGTATCTCATACTGTCTACACAGATATCATGATCAGTGTCTCATTCTGCCTACACAGATATGATTGTCAGTGTCTCATACTGTCTACAGAGATATGATGGTCAGTGTCTCATAGTGTCTACACAGATATGATGATCAGTGTCTCATACTGTCTACAGATATGATGGTCAGAGTTTCATACTGTCTACAGAGGTATAATGGTCAGTGTCTCATACTGTCCACACAGATATGATGGTCAGTGTCTCATACTGTTTACAGAAATATGATGGTCAGTATCTCATACTGTCTACATAGATATCATGATCAGTGTCTCATTCTGCCTACACAGATATGATTGTCAGTGTCTCATACTGTCTACAGATATTATGATCAGTGTCTCATACTGTTTACAGATATGATGATCAGTGTCTCATACTGTCTGCACAGATACCATGGTCAGTGTCTTATACTGTCTACACAGATATAATGGTCAGTGTTTGATATTGTCTACACAGATATGATGGCCATAAAATCCAAATGGAATCTAATACAACGTGACTATAGAACCATATACGAGAAACAGTTCATCGATAATTTTAAGATGATTTAGTGAAACCAAAATATAAACATTATTTGACTAGGATAAAGATTAAACTTACTAGTTCAACACAAAGTTTGTGAATGATTTTATGAATAAATAAACTGCTTAATTTTGAGATTATTTATTGTGAAGCCTAAATGTCTCGATTGATTGGTTTGAATTTCGTGAATACCTACATGAAGTCTATCTGTTCTAGTCGTCCCTAAAGTTACTAGTGTGAGACTAGATGGAAGGCAGCTAATCGACACAACCCACCGTCACACTATAATAACCCCTTGGCTGAAAGGACGAGCACTTTCGGTGACAGGGGTGCGAACCCGTATCTCTCAGTTGTGTGAGTCGAGCGCTTTAACCACGAGGCCATGCCAAGCCCAAAAGTCTGCATAATGAAGTATGAAACATGGTAACATTGTAAATATTCTAGCATGATTCAGGTAGAAACAAATGAACAAGGAATAAACCAGACAGAAACGAAAATGAGATTTGGTTAACGACCGAACGATACGAGGCCTCACACTTGAACAAATACCACTATGTAACACAGATTTTGTTCCTAGGTAGTATGTGTTATTTCTTAATTGCTTATGTTGTAAAAGTACAGAAAATGGCCATTATTCCCTTTAAACTTTGCTTTTGTGACCTGAATAACGAAATTTAGAAATTAACATATTTTATATGTAAAAATGGGCACATTTGCACATTTTCATTTACATAAGATCTGAATAAAACAACATATGAATCAAGATTTACATGCATTTATACTGAAGTTATACAAAAATGTTTAGAAGTGAGTAGTTTTTCGAGATTTGCGACTGTAATGTAAATCACTTTCACGTATCAGACCCCAAATATTGTTTCCCATCATGTTTTCGTTATACGCTCCCAGATCACAAAAGCAAAGTTTGAAGAGAAAATAGGTCTTTTCCATTTACTTTAGGCATAAGCAATAACCTAGATGTTAGGTACTTCTTTGAACTAGATGTTAGGTATTTCTTTAAACTAGGTGTTACGTATTTCTTTGAACTAGATGTTAGGTATTTCTTTGAACTAGATGTTAGGTATTTCTTTGAACTAGGTATTAGGTATTTCTTTGAGCTAGGTGTTAGGTATTTCTTTGAACTAGGTGCTAAGTATTTCTTTGAACTAAACTTTAGGTATTTCTTTGAACTAGGTTTTAGGTATTTGTTTGAACTAGTTGTTACGCATTTCTTTGAACTAGATGTTAGGTACTTCTTTGAACTAGGTGTTAGGTATTTCTTTGAACTAGATGTCAGGTATTTCTTTGAACTAGGTGTTAGGTATTTCTTTGAACTAGATGTCAGGTATTTCTTTGAACTAGGTGTTAGGTATTTCTTTGAACTAGGTATTAGGTATTTCGTACACTAACCGTTCAAAATAATTTTCACACGAGATTACTTTCGAAACATCAGGTATTTCTAAAGTCACTTTCACTGTTCATGTGACTGTGCGGAAAAAAACAGTGTGAAATTTGGTGCGAAAACCACCCTGATCGAGCAGAAGACAACATACACAGTGGTTCTATCATGATAAAGACAACATACACAGTGGTTCTATCAGGATAAAGACAACATACACAGTGGTTCTCTCATGATAAAGACAACATACACAGCGGTTCTATTATGATAAAGACAACAGCTTTGGAGCGTTATTTGTATGTGTACGCTGTCTTCCGTACGATCAGCTGGATCTGCACTCCGAAGTTCACAGCTTCCCGAATGTAGTCGTCTAAACAGCGGGGGTGACTTGAAACACTCGTCGAATGTTAACCTACCCGAGACGATGTCTGTGGGGTCTTGAATGATGAGCAGCCAGGGTCTGTTGGGCCTCACGTGTTTTTTCTAACGCTTCTCTATAAGAAACCAAACTGTTAGCCCGAGCATTGGACTGTAGAGGCATTACCATCACCAACACAAACGACACAGCCAGGACCATCAAAGCCTTCTCACACCACTTCCAAGGCTGTAAAATGCTTTTGGTTTTCTGCATGATATGTCGAACTGAGAGAAACCCAACTTAGTTCTTTCCACGGATTACAAACAATCTAAAAACACAAGAAAACGAAGAAGAGTTCTCTGAGAATCCATGTTAGAGTAAAGGTTTATTTACCATGTCAGAGTAAAGGTTTATTTCCTATGTTAGAGCAAAGGTTTATTTACTATGTTAGAGTACAGGTTTATTTACTGTGTTAGAGTAAAGGTTTATTTACTATGTTAGAGTACAGGTTTATTTTCTATGTTAGAGTAAAGGTTTATTTACTATGTTAGAGTAAAGGTTTATTTACTATGTTAGAGTAAAGGTTTATTTACTATATTAGAGTACAAGTTTATTTACTATTAGAGTAAAGGTTTATTTACTACGTTAGACTACAGGTTTATTTACTATGTTAGAGTAAAGGTTTATTTATTGACATAAAATATTTATTTATTACTAATATTTCTAATTCAGTTCACGGTTACAAGAAGTTATAAAAGGCAACTTTTAACGCTATCACCAGTTGGCTGACTTCAAACTCACTGGTGTCAAATTGGAGTTTCGTCTCACACCTGGACTGTTTACTCTGAAGCAGTTTTGTTAAGCGGTTTATTAAATTATTACAGTAAGTAGTTGTTGTCTAAATTTACACATAATAAATAACTTTGTTCTGCGTTAATTACAAAGTCAGCTCGGGAAAGTTCTTAATTAAAATACAGGAAATTGCTTCCACTTCAAACTTTTGATAAAGAGGATTGTTTTTGTTGTTGTTTTTTATTTTCGCGCAATGCTACACGAGGACTATCTGCGTGTGTTTTCTTATGGCAAAACCACATCGGGCTATCTGTTGAGTCCACTGAGGAGAATCAAACCCCTCATTTCAGCGTTGTAAATCCTTAGACTTATCGCTGTACTAACGGGGGACGACTATCTGCACTAGCTGTCCTTAATTTAGCAGCGTAATACTAGAGGGAAGGCAGCTAGTCATCCCACCCACCGCCAACTCTCGGCCTACTATTTTACCAAAGAATAGTGGGCTTGTCTGTCAATTTATAATGCCCCAACGCATTAAAGTTCGAGCATGTTTAGTGTGACGGGGATTCGAACCCATTAGTGTGTGGGTTTGTTTTAGTTTTAAACCATAAAATTAATTATTTTCAGTTTACATTTATTACACTCAGAAGTTAATACTGCTTAATTTTAACATGCAAATTAAGTAGTGACGTAATTTAGTAATACGAAATACGATCACAATTACAATATTTTATAAAACAATCGATAATGTTATTACCCACCAGGTGGCGAGTAAGGATAGATGTCTAAAGAGAGTAGTGTAGCTGGAAGGACGTTTGTTGGTCATTCTTGTTGTTTGTAACTGAACACAAAGCTAATTAAAGGGCTCTCACTGCTTTGTCCACCACGGGTATCGAAACCCGGTTTTTAGCACTGTAAGTCCGCAGACATACCGTTGTGCCACTGGGAAGCGATCGTTCTTGTATCGATTTAGCATAGTTACATATATAAAAATGCAATCAAAGTTCATAACCACGAATCATAAACACAGACAGAACATACCTTTCAAAACTGGTAATTGCTTATCTTTATATAAACATAATATCATGCATTTAAATACGAAATAAAATCAATAAAATCCTTTGGAAAAAAATTCTCCAATTAAGAAGTTGAAGGCGCAGAAATAAATGAAAGGTCTATTGTTTCAACTTCGTTTACGATTGGACTGTAAAATAGCACTACATACGTTCAAGTGAGAAATTGGTTTCGTGGATTTGAGTTTTCTTTGTTTCAGTTTTAAAATATTTTTGAATTTTAGTTTAGATTTTCATTGAACTAATAATATTATTCACGTACGTAGATTTTCAGATATCAATAGCCGAGTTCTCCGTCTACAGGTGAGAAACTTGTCAATGCTTTTTACTGTGTTGTTCGGTTACAGTCACACAAAGAGTTGGAAGAAATCCATTTCAAGAATAATATAAAGTGTGTAGTGAAAAAGAGAATAAACGTAAATGTTCTAACGTTCTAATTGTTTTACCTCGGAACACTTACTGTTTTATCTCTCTGTACCAACTGTTTAATAGCACTCTTTTAACTGTTCGTCTGTGTTCTCAAGACGGCTGGTATGGTATTAAAATTTTAACTACAATAAAGTACAGAACAAAGTTTTGATCTGCTTAGGTTATCTTCAGGTTAACAAAGAGAGTTTGCAACTAGCCGTCGTCGGGCACGTGTCTTAGGGACGAGATTGTAAACAGGTACGTGATTTTAGAGGGGGCGCTGCAGGTAGATGTTTATTAATTAGTAAGAGTTTAAAAGTGTTCCTTTATATTGGTTTAATTTTGGTTTTAGTTGCTGCATAGGTAGGGCTTATTTGATTTTGCATTTGTTTATATTTGTGTCTGGGCGTTTTCTATGGTTATGTTGTGTTTATTTGATTTGCAGTGTTCAAAAACGTGTGAAGGTGTTTTCTTTGTGTTCTTTGAATCTAGTTTCCATTTTTCTTTTTGTTTCTCCAACACAGAAGTCGTGGAAGTAGTTGCATTATGTTTTATGAATTATGTCAGTGTTGTGTTTGTCAGAGTAGTTTTAACAGTATGGACATTTTCTAAATACGTAACGTCAACCGGCTCCTTTTCAAGGAATCTTTTAACTTTAAATCTATTCTTAATTAACTAAATCATCAAGTCTTAATGAACAGTTTTGATGTGATCTCTCTCTTCACAGAAGTCCTAACGACTGAAGCCTGCAAGACAGCTTTAGAACTTTATATTCAAGAATTCAATCCATTGATAAACATCCGCAACAACCAATTAGCAACACTTATAGAATCTACTACCACCAAAATAACTTTATTTTTAATGACCAAAACTACTAACAAATGAATGGCTTAAGTATGCGGAGTTCCGTGTTACCAGTTGAAGCAAACATTTTCAGACTGAATCTCAAGCGATCAATGCAGCCTTACACCCACTACTATACCTGTACAGGTATGTTGATGATACAATTGTTGGGTTCACAGAACAAACACTTAATATTATCAACCACAGCAACTGTATTCACCCCAACATTAATTTCATCTGTGAATAGGAAAAAACTAACTAAATAGCATTTCTTAACCTCAAGATAATCAGAACCGATACACAAATCAAAACAGAAATCCACAGAAAAATCCCCAATACTGGATTAAACATTCCCTTGGACTCAGCATACAAAACAAAACAAAAACTCAAGATATTAATAAACCAAATAAACACAGTCACAAAACTATGTTCACCTGATAAAAGTAACGATGAAATCAACAAAATAAAACAACACTTCATTAACAATAACAAATTTTCTCAAAACCGTGAAACAAATATGCGCACACATCTAGACCAACAACAATTAAACAAGAATAAATCCCAAGATACAACAAACTACAAAACCTTACACTGCTGTATACCTTATGTTCCTAACATCAGCAAAAAAACAACCAACATTTTGAAAAAACTGATAACAAAACACAACATTCCAGTAAACACCAAATTTATTCAAGAACCAAGTACAAAACTAAAGTCCGTACTATGTAAAAACTACACTGACAAACACAACACAAACATAATTTATAAAATACAATGCAACAACTGCCACAACTTTTATATTTGAGAAACAAACAGAAAAATGGAAACTAGATTCAAAGAAAAAAAAACATCTTCACACGTTTTTGAACACTGCAAATCAAATAAACACAACATAACCATATAAAACACCCAGATATAAAGTAGGGAAACAAATATAAACAAATGCAAAAACAAAAGAAGCCCTACGTATACAGCAACTAAAACCAAAATTAAACAAATATAAAGGAACACCTTTATACCTATATCAATTACTAACCTAACATCTAACTGCACCCTACAATCCCGTACTCGTTTATAGTCTTGTCCCAAAGAGATGTACTTTGCAACGGTCAGTTGCAAATTCTCTCTTTGTTAACCTGAAGATGACCTAAGATGGTCGAAACATGGTTCTCTACTTATCAGTAAAAGTGTTAATACCCATATCAGCCACAATTTTACTTCAAGTGTTTCTCGTCACCAAGAATTACTGTTCTTCTGTATCAATAGTTTTATCTCTCTGTATTAACTGTTTTATAACACGATTACTGTTCTTCTGTATCAATAGTTTTATCTCTCTGTATTAACTGTTTTATAACACTACTGTCTGTTCTTCTGTATCAATAGTTTTATCTCTCTGTATTAACTGTTTTATAACACGATTACTGTTCTTCTGTATCAATAGTTTTATCTCTCTATATTAACTGTTTTATAAAACAACTGTCTGTTCTTCTGTATCAATAGTTTTATCTCTCTGTATTAACTGTTTTATAACACTACTTTCTGTTCTTCTGTATCAATAGTTTTATCTCTCTGTATTAACTGTTTTATAACACTACTGTCTGTTCTTCTGTATCAATAGTTTTATCCCTCTGTATTAACTGTTTTATAACACTACTGTCTGTTCTTCTGTATCAATAGTTTTATCTCTCTGTATTAACTGTTTTATAACACGATTACTGTTCTTCTGTATCAATAGTTTTATCTCTATATTAACTGTTTTATAAAACAACTGTCTGTTCTTCTGTATCAATAGTTTTATCTCTCTGTATTAACTGTTTTATAACACAACTGTCTGTTCTTCTGTATCAATAGTTTTATCTCTCTGTATTAACTGTTTTATAACACTACTGTCTGTTCTTCTGTATCAATAGTTTTATCTCTCTGTATTAACTGTTTTATAACACTACTGTCTGTTCTTCTGTATCAATAGTTTTATCTCTCTGTATTAACTGTTTTATAACACTACTGTCTGTTCTTCTGTATCAATAGTTTTATCTCTCTGTATTAACTGTTTTATAACACTACTTTCTGTTCTTCTGTATCAATAGTTTTATCTCTCTGTATTAACTGTTTTATAACACTACTGTCTGTTCTTCTGTATCAATAGTTTTATCTCTCTGTATTAATTGTTTTATAACACTACTGTCTGTTCTTCTGTATCAATAGTTTTATCTCTCTGTATTAACTGTTTTATAAAACAACTGTCTGTTCTTCTGTATCAATAGTTTTATCTCTCTGTATTAACTGTTTTATAACACAACTGTCTGTTCTTCTGTATCAATAGTTTTATCTCTCTGTATTAACTGTTTTATAACACTACTGTCTGTTCTTCTGTATCAATAGTTTTATCTCTCTGTATTAACTGTTTTATAACACTACTGTCTGTTCTGTCTGTTCTTCTGTATCAATAGTTTTATCTCTCTGTATTAACTGTTTTATAACACTACTTTCTGTTCTTCTGTATCAATAGTTTTATCTCTCTGTATTAACTGTTTTATAACACTATTAACTGTTCTTCTGTATCAATAGTTTTATCTCTCTGCCATTGTTGTTTGGATACATATTACTGAATGTTTTAATTAACATGTATATATTACTGAAGTATGTATATATTACTGAATGTTTCAGTTCGTACTGAAGTATGTATATATTACTGAATGTTTCAGTTCGTACTGAAGTAACATGTATATATTACTGAATGTTTCAGTTCGTACTGATGTAACATGTATATATCACTGAATGTTTCAGTTCGTACTGAAGTATGTATATATTACTGAATGTTTCAGTTCGTACTGAAGTAACATGTATATATTACTGAATGTTTCAGTTCGTACTGAAGTATGTATATATTACTGAATGTTTCAGTTCAGTTCGTACTGAAGTATGTATATATTACTGAAGTATGTATATATTACTGAATGTTTCAGTTCGTACTGAAGTAAGTATATTCACACTAATATTGGTTCTAGTACTTGATTTTATACATCATTTAAAGCTCCCTGAAAATAATAGTGTTTTGATTATTAGTATTACCGTTACGACACCTACAATACCATATGTAATTAATTTTAGAATAAATAAAAACACTTTAAACCTTGAAATCATTGCTTGTTTGGTTTTGAATTTTGCGCAAAGTTATACGAGGGCTATCTGCGCTAACCATTCCTAAATTAGAGGTGTAAGACTAGAGGTAAGGCAACTAGTCATCACCACCGACCGCCAATTCTTGAGCTACTCTTTTACCAATGAATAGTGGGATTGACCGTACCATTATAACGTTCCCACGGCTATAAGGGCTAGTATGTTTGGTGTGACGGGGAATAAAACCCGCGACCCTCAAATTGAGAGTCGAGTATCGTAACCACCTGACTATGCCGGGACGCCTTGAGAGAAAACAAATGACTTAGCATTACTGAAGCTGTGACTTGCGTTAACACGTCCAGACACAAGAGTGTTGTCGCATTGCATCAGAAAGTTGTAGCTCAAGTGCACCAAAAAGGTTTTATTTCAGATATTCGTGCGCAGCTTCACAATGGCTTTCCGTGTTGCACGTTCGTAAGTTTGAAATTGTACACTTGAGGAAGCGCATCTGCCGCCACCGGCAACGTTTGGCTACACTAATTCAATAATTGGATGTGATCATCACTCTTATAACGCACTCACGGCTCCAAAGCGCGAAACGTGAATTTTTGAGCTAAGTGCCAGATTTATCACAAGGGATTGTCCCATAAAAGGTCAGTATTCGTAAATTATTCTCATGTATCAACAATATTAATCATGTAACTGCCAAAAGTCCCCAGGCTTAAAACGTACTGCTATAAACAGGAGAGCGGGCCGCCCCTATCCACCATTTTGTATCACAGTCCATGACACAAATTCCAGGAACTTATAAGAGAAATAAATATAGAATGTACAATAATAGCAACTTTAATCAACATTTTAGTTTGGCGTCACCTTCACGTATTTTACTGCAGACCTTCTATCACTGTTGAGCTCTCACACTTACGACATAAGATAAAAAAAATACAAACCTGAAACAATCCCCAAATCCGTATCATTCGTTCGGTTAGTTATCCATTTAAAACATAGCTTTTAGAAGTTCGTTTGACTTTTAGGACCAAGCTTTATAGAAATTGGATTTTTCCATTTTTTTTCACTACAATTTGTGACAGAAGAGCATTTCTTATTTGTTTATACATATTAAACTGTGTAATTCGTGAAAAAAAAAGTCTGTTTACACACTATTTTACTTCGCCGGGTAAACACTTTTTTAGGCAGACTACAAACTAGTTCTTCTACTTATAAACAACTTAGAGTTAGCCATCAGTAGGTCGAAAGTCAAGGCTGTTCCCCATAAAAAAAAATACGTGGATTCTTTTAAAATGATGTATTATCGAATGACCTATGAACCAGGGTTCCCTTTAAGCTGCGCAGCCGCACAACAACCAATGAAGTTCCGCGCACATTCTCAGTAACAACCCTTTCAGTTGATAGGCCTAAAACTCAACTATCCATCTGGTAGCGTTGCAAAGCGGCCTAATGATCCAATAGGGTCGATGGTAGAAAACACTCCCGTCCTTTAAAATAGAAAGAAACTGGAAGCGCACATCCGCATATTGCCTTCATACTGGTGCACATGAAAAAACTTCATTCCAAACATGGAAGGAACAACAGTTAAACTAGTTCTGCATTATAACAAACATTATAAATTGAATACAAAATATTAGTGTTTAACTGTGAGTTGGTCTTTAGCAATAGAGCAGACTTTTCTCGGCTTTGGCCTTACACACACGGTCTAGTGGTTATGCGACTCGCAAACTCAAGTTCGCGGATTCGAATCCTCATCACACTAAACATGCTCAGTCTTTCAGTTATGGAGGCATTATAAAGTTACAATCAATCCCACTATGCGTTAGTAAAAGAGTAGCCAAAGAGTTGGCGATTGGTGGTGATAACTAGCTGCCTTCTCTCTAGTCTTATATTGCTAAACTTGGGGCGGCTAGCACAAATAGCCATCGTGTAGCTTTGCTCGAAATTCAGAACAAACAAACAATAGGACACTCGATTCTCGACTGAAATACAAGAGTAGTGTTTCAGTGACCTCCCATCCACTCAAATTATGAATATTAATTAGCCTACTGCTAACAGTTAGTTTTGAATATGTATCGTAATATTAACTTTTTACGTCAAGTGCTGAATATGAAAATTATTTCTAAACTATGACCTATGACTTTCAACCACACTGATGAACAACAGGTGTCGTGCTACGTTAGGTAAACGTACCACAGCTAAATTTTACGGACGTATTAAAAACACGTAAACTAGTAGGCCTAGACTACTTTCCGTATGGTTGGTTCTACTTTTAAAATAAAATTACTGTTATTACCTACAGGAAGTAAATGCAAACATCAGTTATTTGAGAGACATTTTAGTCTTAACAGGAAACACCTGTACTAAAACGAGGAAGATTGTTATTATTTATTTACTTTACAGGCATTGCAAAAATTAAACATGTCACATTGACAGGAATATAGAACACTACAATAACAGAACAACGTCTGTATTTTAACAGATTTCTGTCTTCAGTTAAAGGCCTATTTGTTTGTAATGCTTCACCAGCTTGCGGTATTTAAACTGTCACAAATATTTAGCTGTCAAGTTATTAATTTCGTCGTGTTGCTTGAAACATTTCTACTTAAACATGTATCGTCCGTAGTCATTATAATGCACAGTTTTATTACATGGCCTAACAATTCTATGAGCTGGAATAAAATTAGAACATTTAACGTGCAGAAGGTTTCTGTTCTTTTCTAATTTAAAAAAAAATGTGCGCGTGTTTTCGTAATTATTACCAGAAATGGTATGTTAATAATTCACATTCGTTTAATCCTAACGAATATATATATCTATATTACAACCGGGCCTATTTGTTGTAGGACGTAGGCTTATTTATTTTTATTTTTTTTAAACGAGGCTTAGATGTAAGAATGTTTTAACGTTTAAACTTTTATCATATATTTGCATCACTCAGTCACTATCGCTTTATTTAAGGTTACTTAAAAAGAGAATAAGCATGTTCAGTCATATTAATTATATGAACTAGTGAATGAAAACAAAGCAAAATTAGTTTATAAAATGTCTGACACACTCACTATCCAGAACCGTGAGGCCTTCCATTAGTTACCATTGCTCGTTAGGCTAGTGAGGGTACGACATACATAGTAATGTGGGCGTTGAACATATCATTAATAATGGTGTAAAATAAAAGTAATTTTAATGCCTTTTATTTACAAACTGGTATGGATTAATAGCACAAATTATATTTTTTGTTATTAAGGAAAATATCAAAGTAACAAAACTCTTTCAGACAATGACACAACACTGTACATTGGACTTTAAAAAACTTTTCACGAGTTGTTTCACCCTAGAACTATCAGTGGATGTTTATATAGATTCAACTGGGCTTATGAACACATTTGATTTTTCTGAGTTATGTGTACATCAAATGACTAGTGGGTCCATGTGTTTTGTTTTTTATTATAGGTTGTTTAATATGTCGGCCACAAATAAACTTGAAACAAATATACCATCAATATTGAAGCTAATTCCATTAATTTATTTCTGCGTAATATACAAAAAAAAAAAGTTTTGTTTTGGTTTTGAAGTAAATCGAATGTTGCATCAAACAAAATCAAAATATTAGAAATATACTCAAATATTATCATCAGAGATACTTCAAGCAAAAAGTCGGTGATACCAAGGTAGATATACCAATACCACGAGCTAATTAAACCTACATTAAAATAGCCTACAGTCTTCATGAAAGAAAAACCAATTTGAAATTACACGTTTTTTGTATTGTTTTTAAGCTAAGAATTATTACTGGTGTAAGAGAGATAATTTATCTAAATCACGTGACACATTGATGCTGCTTTGGTTGGTTGGTTAGTTTCCAAATTTCGCGCAAAGCTACACGAGAGCTATCTCTGCTAGAAGTATCTAATTTAGTAGTGTAAGACGAGAGGAAAGTCAGCTAGTCAATATCACTCACCGCCAACTCTTGGACTACTATATACCAACGAATAGCGGGATTGCCTATTACATAATAGCGCCCATACGGATGAAAAGGCATGTACTGAAAGGAGATTCAAACCCGCGACCCTCAGATTGCTAGTCGAATATCCTAACAACTAGACTATGCAGTTTGGGTAAACTTTATATTTTGTTACAACACATAAGAAAGTTTTATGTCTTTTCAATACTTAGTTCTCATTTATAAAAACAATTTTACCAAAATATTAGACAGAAGCTCTTTTATTCTATTTAAATCAAACTTACAAAATGCTTTTGCACAACAGATTATAGCATTAAAGGATTATTATTTTAACACATATATCCTAAACACTGTTCAGTCGAACCTAGTTTTCTGGAAGCTCATATATTTGAATGAAGTAAACACCCCCATAAAAAAGTTTGACGTTCCACATTTAGACAAAGAATACTGAACAGTTGAGAGGGTTAACGCTCCCGACACAGCTGTTACGCCAGTGCACCAAGCGTAGAGTAGCACCTGTTGTCGAACTCTTTATTTTAATTTAAAACTGTATGTAAAATTTAATATCTTATGTTTGTCTTAACTTCTCGAGTGGAATGCAGAATCTTGAGATGTTTCAAAAGATAATTTCTCTTTGAATGTCAGCTACTGCTTCATAACACAGTCGATAAGTTCAACAGGCATATCACTTAACTTTGAATGTCAGCTACTGCTTCATTACACAGTCGATAAGTTCAACAGGCACATCACTTAACTTTGAATGTCAGCTACTGCTTCATAACACAGTCGATAAGTTCAACAGGCACATCACTTAACTTTGAATGTCAGCTACTGCTTCATTACACAGTCGATAAGTTCAACAGGCACATCACTTAACTTTGAATGTCAGCTACTGCTTCATTACACAGTCGATAAGTTCAACAGGCATATCACTTAACTTTAAATGTCAGCTACTGCTTCATAACACAGTCGATAAGTTCAACAGGCATATCACTTAACTTTGAATGTCAGCTACTGCTTCATAACACAGTCGATAAGTTCAAGAGGCATATAACTTAACTTTGAATGTCAGCTATTGCTTCATAACACAGTCGATAAGTTCAACAGGCATATCACTTAACTTTAAATGTCAGCTATTGCTTCATTACACAGTCGATAAGTTCAACAGGCATATCACTTAACTTTGAATGTCAGCTACTGCTTCATTACACAGTCGATAAGTTCAACAGGCATATCACTTAACTTTGAATGTCAGCTACTGCTTCATAACACAGTCGATAAGTTCAACAGGCATATCACTTAACTTTGAATGTCAGCTACTGCTTCATTACACAGTCGATAAGTTCAACAGGCATATCACTTAACTTTAAATGTCAGCTACTGCTTCATAACACAGTCGATAAGTTCAACAGGAATATCACTTAACTTTTAATGTCAGCTACTGCTTCATAACACAGTCGATAAGTTCAACAGGCATATCACTTAACTTTGAATGTCAGCTACTGCTTCATAACACAGTCGGTATGTTCAACAGGCATATCACTTAACTTTAAATGTCAGCTTTGCTTCATAACACAGTCGATAAGTTCAACAGGCATATCACTTAACTTTGAATGTCAGCTACTGCTTCATAACACAGTCGATAAGTTCAACAGGCATATCACTTAACTTTAAATGTCAGCTACTGCTTCATAACACAGTCGATAAGTTCAACAGGCATATCACTTAACTTTGAATGTCAGCTACTGCTTCATTACACAGTCGATAAGTTCAACAGGCATATCACTTAACTTTAAATGTCAGCTACTGCTTCATAACACAGTCGATAAGTTCAACAGGCATATCACTTAACTTTGAATGTCAGCTACTGCTTCATAACACAGTCGATAAGTTCAACAGGCATATAACTTAACTTTGAATGTCAGCTACTGCTTCATAACACAGTGGGTATGTTCAACAGGCTTATCACTTAACTTTGGATGTCAGCTACTGCTTCATAACACAGTCGATAAGTTCAACAGGCATATCACTTAACTTTGAATGTCAGCTACTGCTTCATTACACAGTCGATAAGTTCAACAGGCATATCACTTAACTTTGAATGTCAGCTACTGCTTCATAACACTGTCGATAAGTTCAACAGGCATATACTTAACTTTGAATGTCAGCTACTGCTTTATTACACAGTCGATAAGTTCAACAGGCATATCACTTAACTTTGAATGTCAGCTACTGCTTCATAACACTGTCGATAAGTTCAACAGGCATATCACTTAACTTTGAATGTCAGCTACTGCTTTATTACACAGTCGATAAGTTCAACAGGCATATCACTTAACTTTGAATGTCAGCTACTGCTTCATAACACTGTCGATAAGTTCAACAGGCATATCACTTAACTTTGAATGTCAGCTACTGCTTCATAACACAGTGGGTAAGTTCAACAGGCATATCACTAACTTTGAATGTCAGCTACTGCTTCATAACACAGTGGGTATGTTCAACAGGCATATCACTTAACTTTAAATGTCAGCTACTGCTTCATAACACAGTCGATAAGTTAAACAGGCTTATCACTTAACTGATTATGTCCCAGGACATTAAAACCCTGTCGAAAACTGTGTATGTAGTGCTAAGCACTACGTACAAAGTGAGCCAAGCTTTCTATACATACATACACATATATATATCATTTGTGTACCATATGTTACTCATTAATTAAAAGGATAAAACCTTCTAGCACAAAAAATGTTAGAGTAAATCTGCAAGTTCTCTGTCCTAGTCTTTTCTATTTCATACGTGTAATTAAACGGTTATATATATATAATCATTATTATGATTTTTTGTTTGTTTTCCCATTTCCAGCAAACCTACACGAGGGCTATTTGCTCTAGCCGTCTCTAATTTAACAGTGCAAGACTAGAGGGAAAGCAACTAGTTATCATATCTACAACCAACTCTTGGACTACTCTTTTACCAAGGAATAGCGGGATTGACCGTCACGTTATAAAGCCCCATAACTAAAAGGATAAGCCTATTTGGTGTGACGGGGATTCGAACCCGCGATCTTCAGATTACAAATCGAGTACCCCTAACTACCTAGCCAATTATTCTGATGTGAGTGTCTTATTAGTTTATTTCACACATGTTAAAAGTTGTGTAAAATGTGTAATTACACCATGTAACACAATTTTTACTTTTTCTTGTTCCTGGACAGAAAGTGTTATTTCCCAATTGTTTATGCCTAAAGTAAATGGAAAAGACCTATTTTTCTCTTCAAACTTTGTTTTTGTGATCTCGGAGCGTATAACGAAAACATGATAGGAGACTATATTTGGGGTCTGATACGTGAAAGTGATTTACGTTGCAGTCGCAAATCTCGAAAACTACTCACTTCTAAACATTTTGTTCAACTTTAGTATAAATACATGTATATCTCAATTCATATGTTGTTTTATTCAGACCTTATGTAAATGAAAATGTACAAATTTGCCTGTTTTACATAGAAAATAGATTAATTTCTAAATTTCATTATCCAGGTCACAAAAGCAAAGTTTGAAGGGAATAATGGCCATTTTCTTTACTTTTACAACATAAGCAATTAAGAAATAACACATACTATCTAGGAACAAAATTTGTGTTACATAGTGTTATTAATTTAAAGTCAAACGTTTCGAATATTAGAACATCATCAATTAGAATACTATATAAACATATAAACATCATCACTTAGAATACTATATAAACATATAAACATCATCACTTAGAATAATATATAAACATATAAACATCATCAATTAGAAGAATACTATATAAACATATAAACAGGATAAAAACTAAACAGTATAACATTAGCGAAGAAACAGATTAACGGATAACCTTAGCACTCGTCTGATGTGATAGCTTGGCGCTAAGAAAGAATTTTCTTTGGTTTTAGAGCTTCACACTGAGCTACTTGTACTGAGCCCACCTCGAGTATTTAAGCCAGACTTTCAGCTTTAAAAGCCCTCAGCGTTAATGGGGAGTAAGATATTACAAATATGCTATGTACATGAAGAACACAAACATTGATGACAATTGAATAATTGATTATTTGGAATTAATCACAAAGCCACACAATGGGCTAACTGTGCTCTGCCCACTTCGGTTATCGAAACCGGGCATGTAACGGTGTAAGTCAGCAGACATACAGCTATACCATCGGCGAGTCATCAATGGCCAACAGTTTGTCAACAAAGAGCCAGTTGGCAACTTACGTTCATGGACCTCACTCCCTGCACAGCCTTTGTTTCTTTTTTGCATTTACATTTTACTCAGTAAACAATTTTATACCAAATTCAATGCTTTTAAAATGTTGCAAAATTCCTAACTTAAAAATACGAGGAAGCTATTAAAACAACATCGCTTCAATTATGTTAGAGAGGGGGAGGTTGAGACAGACATCCGGAGTATACTTTTTTTTAAAGCATCTTGGCCGGACAGACACAGTGTAATAATTATTTTTTCAATGAAAGTAAGTAGCCCAGGAACTTTTGAAAACTTGGACCTTTAAGTAACTTCTTCCTCTATCTTCTGATTAGTCCTACTCTCTGTATTGTAAACCATACATAAATTAATAAAATAAAACAAATGCATTTTAACCCTTAAATGGCGGCCATCATCAGTTGATGCTGCTATCTACAACATTTCTGCTGTTTAAGGATTAAAACAATGATGTCGAGAAATAGAACTCAGTATCTATGGTTAAGATTGATTTGATGAGTATGTAAACTGGTGGATCTGCAACCTGAGGGTCGCGAGTTGGAATCCCTGTCACACGAAACATGCTCGCCCTTTCAGCCGTGTTTCAGTCAATCTCACTTGGGAAAAATAGTAGCCTAAGAGTTGGCGGTGTATGATAATGATTAGCTGCCATCCCTCTAGTCTTACACAGCTAAATTATGGACAGCTAACGCAGATAACTCTTTTGTAGTTGTGCGCGAAATTCCAAACAAACAAACAATGTCAACTGGTTCACTATTATGCATTACTTTCGTTTCCACACAACGACTAATTCTATTATTTTATAACTGGCAAAAAGAAAAGAAAAATTAACAAATCGATAAGTGTGTTGGATTATTCATTAGAACAAACCACCATTACAATAATTCGCTTGCATTGTATTAAGCGAAATCACATTGTTCTTTTAATTTACTACTGTACGTCTTAATATCACTGTTTTCTTATACAATCCATATTGTGACAAAAGAACCGAGACTGATGCAGTTTTAGGACCAACCCTATAATGTAATGTAGCAGCTAACTTGTTTTTAAATGCAATGTTAAATACACTGCCACCTATTTACTTTCATTAAATCATGTAAGTATTGTGTAACATTTTTAGTTTTAATTAGAACTGTTATATGTTTCAAGATGTTATATGTATTTTAATTTAATATGTCTAAAATAGCACCAAACCTATTTAATATATAGTTAGTTGGAAAAAATATCTTTCTAACAAAGAAAGTGGTCCGGCATGGCCAGGAGGGTAAAGCACTCGACTCCTAATCTGATGGCCGCGGGTTCGAATCCCCGTCACACCAAACATGCTCGCCCCTTCAGCCGTCGGAGCGTTATAATGTGACAGTCAATACCACTATTCGTTGGTAAATGAGTAACCCAAGAGTTGGCGGTTGGTGGTGATGACTAGATACCTTCCCTTTATTCTTACATTGCTAAATTAGGGACGACTAGCGCAGATAACCCTCGTGTAGCTTTGCACGAAATGTAAAACAAACCAAATCAAACAAAGACAGCATACTTTCTCAAGATGACAATCATAGAGAAAACATTTGAAAAATTATTTATGGATTATAAGTTTGCAGTGACCAAAATATTACAAAGCTTGGTTGTTTTTCCTCCAAAAAATTTAAAAGTTTAATAATAATAAGTCAGGTTTCGATACTCGTGGTTTGCTCAACAAGGATAATCTAAAGAATAGTTTTGTGCTTAACAACAAACAAACAGCCACCATTAACAACAAAGTGTTCACAACATATTCTAGGTTTTTTTTTAAACTTTCCGGCTTATTTATTTGTGTGTCTGCGTATCACATTTCATCAGAACTCCAACAAATTCTGGGAAATGTTATGCAACATCTATACTTTAAGGGTTAAGTAACTCTTTAGTAAGACGAAGTTTGTATTTATTGTTCTTCAGCCACGTATGCTATATGTGACACAGTACGGTTTTACATTAAATTAGTAGAATAAACTAACTGATGTTTATTAACATATGGTTTTAAATTGAGTAAACACCTCGTGATTTAAGTACTAAACTAATTAATGTTTCTACCCGTAATTTTTCGATTGGGTGTGGGTTGAAAAGACTAAAATGTATCTATATATAAACCTCTTTTAATGACTACTACTCGGATTAAAGCTATCTTACTATATGACTCTAAACGACATGTTTTATATGATACTAGCAAGAAACTTCTGGATAAACACATTGTCCTTGTCGTATCTATAGTGTCTTTCTTCAAGAACCCTCAAAGAGAAACAAATTTAAACATATGATCTCTTGAGATGAATTACTTGGTAAAAAATATTTAGCTGAATAGTTTGTTCGATATAAGCAACAGCTAAAGGTGAGAGTGGGAACAGAACAATGAACGTTAAGGGTTAATCAAAGAAACAATCCTTGGAACAGAAAACAAGTTATGAAACTTAAATCCTAGCTAAGGATACGAAGAAAAAATATCTACACCACAGCGCCACATGAGCGAAAATAACACCAACTATAGTGAACCAGTTTCTTTAATAATTAACTCAAGGAAATTCTTCGATGGAGGAGTGAGTTTTGGTCTTTTAAACCATTTTAACTAATGTTTTTGGTTATGATGCAAATATAGAAATATATACATATATATATTAACAATGGGGTAACTGTTTACTTTGGTAATTTTGCAAATAAATAAATATTTATAATGGTGTAACTATTTACCTTGATAACCCCAGTTGACGGTTCAGTTAAGCCTAAATTGAATACTATCCAGTTTACAGTACAAAATATATATACGTTTTCTGAGACAGTTGTTTTAGTGGACCGTTTTTCAAAACAGTTTAATACGTGTTTAATATACAATAAAGAATTTATGAAAAATATCAGCCTAAATTCCAATGATTCACGAATAATTAAGAAACCATAAAGTAGTTTATGATGAATGTTTTTGAACTCTTGTAGAAACAGCTGAGTCTAAGACAATGTCATCTGATCTTTAAGATATTTACATACAAGAATAAGACGCGAGTGCCATACACGTTCCATTATAAACTAACAGAAGTCTTGAGTGAATACGAGACTCAACACAATGTGTTTAGACTATGAGAATTATGGTCCTACACTGAGGTGACGCATCACTTGTGTTTACACTATAAAAAGATAAATGTATTCCATATTCACTACTAATGTCATGAAGATATCCTGGTGGGCTATAATGACCGGTTACTATTTATGTCATGAAGATATCCTGGTGGGCTATAATGACCGGTTACTATTTATGTCATGAAGATATCCTGGTGGGCTATAATGACCGGTTTACTATTAATGTCATGAAGATATCCTGGTGGGCTATAATGACCGGTTTACTATTAATGTCATGAAGATATCCTGGTGGGCTATAATGACCGGTTTACTATTTATGTCATGAAGATATCCTGGTGGGCTATAATGACCGGTTTACTATTAATGTCATGAAGATATCCTGGTGTGTTATAATGACCGGTTCACTATTTATGTCATGAAGATATCCTGGTGGGCTATAATGACCGGTTTACTATTAATGTCACGAAGTTATCCTGGTGGGCTATAATGACCGGTTTACTATTAATGTCATGAAGTTATCCTGGTGTGTTATAATGACCGGTTTACTATTAATGTCATGAAGATATCCTGGTGTGTTTTTACGACCCGTTTTGCTTATGAATGACGTGTTTTTTCTTCTTATTTATAATGATGTCAGCAAGTTTCTATTGATGAAACTGATGACAAACACTTACAAGTGCTTCTAATTATGACGTGAACATTTTTTGGTCATAAATGTTCATTGTTTGTTTAGAGTATTCGGGCTAAGCTATCTGCTCACAGTGTTTCATAAATTAGAAGGAAGGCATCAACTACCATGGACTTTTGGACTACTGGTTTATGACTGATTTAACAGTCACTCTTACTGTACAAACGTTTCCAATATGTCGAGTGAATGTTTGTGGTAACGAGGATATTATTATTTAACCAAAGAGTTGCACCACGCCCAACCCATAATATAACGGGTACTTGAAATAACCACAGACATGGAACAGAGTTACTATATAAGGTATTCGAACGAGAATGTGTGTGTGCGTGTGCCACTCGTTACTTTGTTTGTGTTGTGTTTTGTTTCAAATTAAAATAAGTTATTTGAAGCTTTAACAATGATTGAAGGACAAAGTACTATAATTTTGTTGTTTTTTTAACAATGTAATATGTTATTTGGGACTGATTGAAGGGCAAAGTACTAGAAACTGGGTTGATAGACCCTCATTTTAACTTTTCTAAGAAGGTCCTCCAGAACTAGTGTAGAAAACTCACTCATATCAGGTGTCCCATTTATCAAGAAACAAGTCCACAGTAAAGCTTATTTATTAAAATATAAAAAGTTCTCTAGCATGACACTGCTAACTGATGTTCCAAAACACTGATAATTAGGCATCACACTGCTAACTGATGTTCCAAAACACTGATAATTAGGCATGACACTGCTAACTGATGTTCCAAGACACTGATAATAGTAAAGCTTATTTATTAAAATATAAAAAGTTCTCTAGCATGACACTGCTAACTGATGTTCCAAGACACTGATAATTAGGCATGGCACTGCTAACTGATGTTCCAAGACACTGATAATAGTAAAGCTTATTTATTAAAATATAAAAAGTTCTCTAGCATGACACTGCTAACTGATGTTCCAAGACACTGATAATAGTAAAGCTTATTTATTAAAATATAAAAAGTTCTCTAGCATGACACTGCTAACTGATGTTCCAAAACACTGATAATTAGGCATGACACTGCTAACTGATGTTTCAAGACACTGATAATAGTAAAGCTTATTTATTAAAATATAAAAAGTTCTCTAGCATGACACTGCTAACTGATGTTCCAAGACACTGATAATTAGGCATGACACTGCTAACTGATGTTCCAAGACACTGATAATAGTAAAGCTTATTTATTAAAATATAAAAAGTTCTCTAGCATGACACTGCTAACTGATGTTCCAAGACACTGATAATTAAGCATGACACTGCTAACTGATGTTCCAAAACACTGATAATTAGGTATTTAGCTGGATGAAAGGGTAGAGAAGGAGAGAAATACGTTAAAAGATAACTGAATGGTAACCAATAGATGTTATAATAAATGAATGGTAGTAGGATGGGTGAATAGTCAAGATTGATAGATGTAATCGTGTTGTGCGAGGAAGTTTGTTGTTTTTTTTGCCCTTAAGTAATATGTTCTTGTAGACAAAACACAAAATAGATGTTAGCTGAAAGTTGTATTTTAATGCTAGGTATGGCTTTTGATAACTGAGAAAAACATTACAGTTTGCCATTCTTATGATATTTGTAAAGTAGGGCAAAAACATAAATGAACAAAAATTTACACTAGGGATTGTAGTTGTTAGTAAAATATGGTTTTGAATTCAAAATCACTAGGGATTGTAGTTGTTAGTAAAATATGGTTTTGAATTCAAAATCACTAGGGATTGTGGTTGTTAGTAAAATATGGTTTTGAATTCAAAATCACTAGGGATTGTAGTTGTTAGTAAAATATGGTTTTGAATTCAAAATCACTGGAGATTGTAGTTGTTAGTAAAATATGGTTTTGAATTCAAAATCACTGGAGATTGTAGTTGTTAGTAAAATATGGTTTTGAATTCAAAATCACTGGAGATTTTAGTTGTTAGTAAAATATGGTTTTGAATTCAAAATCACTAGGGATTGTAGTTGTTAGTAAAATATGGTTTTGAATTCAAAATCACTGGAGATTGTAGTTGTTAGTAAAATATGGTTTTGAATTCAAAATCACTAGGGATTGTAGTTGTTAGTAAAATATGGTTTTGAATTCAAAATCACTGGAGATTGTAGTTGTTAGTAAAATATGGTTTTGAATTCAAAATCACTAGGGATTGTAGTTGTTAGTAAAATATGGTTTAGAAGATGAAACCTATTTCAAGAAATCATTTACGTTTATATTAACGTAAATAAAGCACGTGATAAAACAAAGTAAAATTGTCATATTTGTATTTATCGGTTCACAAATTTAAAATCGGGTTTCATTAGTTAACAGAGTGCAGATAGCCCATTGTGTAGTTTGGCGCCAAGAAAAAACAAACAAACATCGGTTGAACTAATATCAAAATGTTGAAATCTAAAGGTTTGATCAAGAGGAACGTTTGTCAGAGCCATTTTAGTGGCTATTGTAATCTGTGAATACAAGATTTTACTGTATTATAAAGTTTACTATCACAGTTTCTTACGGGAATTGAAAATACACTTTCTGAAATGAAATGTAACAGGGGTTAGTTGACGGCTTTATCAAATAGTTTAAAACACTGTACGACGTTTCTCAAGTAAACAGGATCACAAAATTCAAACCATCTATCAATGTGCCTAAAACCTCTAGCGCTTTATAGGAGCAGTCTCTTCTTTATCAGAAGCGCGAGCCAGCCACGTTTGGTAAGTGATCGAACTTTGGGATCTTTCTTGGACACTACAACCATTTTGTGAAGATCATGGTGCTGTTTTACTTCAATCTCTTTATACAAAAAGTAAAATAAAAATATTTTATCAAAACACGACATTGTATAGCAAAAAAGATATTCAGTACAAATTAAAATTGTATCTCAGGACAGCTCAGTACGAATTAATACGTAATGTGGTATAATAATTCATTCTTGTCAATGGTCTTAATCCTGTCTGCTTTATGAAGACATTAACGAATCCTCCAGATGGTATACAGTACTTTACATTAAAATATACAGCTTACCTCGGTTAATCTGTCTGTACATTGGGATTATTAAAGGAACACAATTCTCGTCTTCTCGTAAATTAAATGCACTAAAGTAACATACTTAGAAGTAAGTGAAATGTTTATGACAGACTGAGTTCATACCGTTCACTAACTGTTGTAAAGCCAAGTAGAAGCGGTTATCACACACTGTCACCCTACCGAACGTGACGCGAAGTAGTGACTGACCTCAAATTCTCACGAGAAGCACGTGGTTGTCTGCACGCACTCTATCTCATTCACTGAATAAGCACGTGACTTCAGGCAGGTGCAGCAGAAATCATGGGCTCGACCACTGACGAGACCCATTGGCTCCTGCCGGCTCTTTTTAATTATCTTTTTGTTGTTTTTCTGTTTTAGTTGGCCTGCTAACTTACGTCCATTTTCATACTTCATTCAACTGGGCAATGTGTCTGACAGCGTAAGTCTGTGAAGCTTTTAACAGGAAATGTTTCGAAATTTTATTTTGTGTTTTGAAAATGTTATACTTTGGATATAAAACTTCTGAATTTAGTTTTTTTATTTTTTAAGTTCTTTAATTACAAATACCGGCATTACAAGTTGCATAGGTAGGATATTAATATCTTTTGTTTGTTTCTTACTCTGATTGCACGATCAAAATGCGGTATACAAAACATAACACACGAGCATGAGATATATCAAGGAGAGTGTGAAACACCTTTCTGTTGCTTCATTTGTTTAATCCAAGGTGTATATATACACATTCTTATGAAACCTTAAGAGTGTGACCAGAATTAGTCGGTGTGGTAGTTATAGGCTGTCTAACAATGTCACAATGATGTAGAGACAGAAACAAGGTATATATATATACATTCTTATGAAACTTTAAGAGTGTGACCAGAATTAGTCGGTGTGGTAGTTATAGGCTGTCTAACAATGTCACAATGATGTAGAGACAGAAACAAGGTATATATATATACTTTCTTATGAAACCTTAAGAGTGTGACCAGAATTAGTCGGTGTGGTAGTTATAGGCTGTCTAACAATGTCACAATGATGTAGAGACAGAAACAAGGTATATATATACATTCTTATGAAACCTTAAGAGTGTGACCAGAATTAGTCGGTGTGGTAGTTATAGGCTGTCTAACAATGTCACAATGATGTAGAGACAGAAACAAGGTATATATATACATTCTTATGAAACCTTAAGAGTGTGACCAGAATTAGTCGGTGTGGTAGTTATAGGCTGTCTAACAATGTCACAATGATGTAGAGACAGAAACAAGGTATATATATATACTTTCTTATGAAACCTTAAGAGTGTGACCAGAATTAGTCGGTGTGGTAGTTATAGGCTGTCTAACAATGTCACAATGATGTAGAGACAGAAACAAGAAAGTAAGGACATAAGGTTTGATTTCAATGTTGATATTGTCGAAATGTCATGTAAAAATGTGGAGAGTAAGCTCAAATGAATTGATATACAAAAAGACTAAGGAAAATTTATAATTAAGATAACCGTGTTAACTCAGTTGGAACAATGTGAAGATATTCGGGGTTGATAAGGCTAAGAAAGTTGTTGTCTGAAGCGCTCACACTGAGGCTGTGCTAACAGTTGCCAAAATAACTGTGACAACAATGAAATGAAGGTTGGTTGTTAACGCAGTGATAACAATAACAGGCCTTTGGTAGCAGACATTCAAAGGTACTCTGATATTTTAGTAATAATGCAGGCAGCATCGGTAACTCTGTTGGTTCATTGGTTAAACGTAAGAATACTTGTCTCTGGTGTCATACTGGCATTGTTTCTGTGATAAGGAAAATATAAATTAACTTACGACGTAATTCTGTAGAAATGTTTATAGTTTTATTGGTAAATATTAGAGGACGCTGCTGCATTTCTAGATTTAAAAACGTCTTATAAATGTGACAAGATTTTCTGTCGCTGGTACTGAAGTGAACGACATTGTAATTAAATTGTACTTGTGTATACCTGTAATCAACACAGAATTATTCACCAACCTATAAGAGTTACTGAAACATACAACCTACACAATTCTTCTCTGCATCAAATATATTTAGCTGTGGCATAGCGAGTTTTATAGTGGTTTTGATTTTTTTTTCAACTACAAACTATTAACCTATAGCTCCATCTCTTGATCGATTTGAGATGTAATTAAGTCAGGGCCATTGAGCACTCCCTCTTGTTTAAAGGAACATCTTTAGTAATTAAATTAATTCCAATGTTTCTGAATTTATATTTGACATATTTGGTCTTCCTACAAATAAAACAAAATCCACAAGAGAGTAATGTGGTTATATTCAGTACATTACGCTATTCTACAGATGTAAAACCG
The DNA here is from genome assembly GCF_004210375.1 of Tachypleus tridentatus. Taxonomy (NCBI): domain Eukaryota; kingdom Metazoa; phylum Arthropoda; class Merostomata; order Xiphosura; family Limulidae; genus Tachypleus; species Tachypleus tridentatus. The sequence goes on along the minus strand of NC_134826.1, from coordinate 148,207,494 downwards.
GGTACAAACACTTAACGTTACTAAAACAAGTCTGTGTCCAGTAAATGTTTTGGTTACAAAGTGGTTACTTACGTGAAGAGTAAATAGTCTGGCGTAACAGAAAGCTGGCATTATTTTGTTTTCTCACGTGCTGCAGCCGTGTTAACGAAATGCTTGGGTGCTCTGTTATAGGTTTCCATTCCTTGTGGGTGTTACACAGGAGGTGTTTATTCGTGTCTTGATCATACCGTTGTCTTTATGAGCCAGTCACTCGCACGTTGTCTCCACGTGTACATCACTGCCCTGTCGCCTCAGGTATTAAGGGAAATGTACTCGACATAAACAAACAACCATAACAAGTTTCATCTGTCAAAGTGATAATTTTGTTTCTTCTTTAAACGACGGAAAACTCACCTCTCCTTCACTCGCTTAATCACTCATTTTTCTTCTTAGCGTACAACATTTCAAAGCTATCTTTGCTTTAGTATAGTTTTTCGGAAGTTATTGAATTGAAAATACAAGAAAAATAATATTTATTTTTTTTAAATTTCGCACAAAGCTACATGAAGATTATCTGCGTTAGCCGTCCTAATTTAGCAGTGAAAAATTAGAGGGCTGGTAATTAGTCATCACCACCCTCCGCCAACTCTTGAGTTATTCTTTTATAAGTGAATAGTGGGATTGACTGTTACATTATAACGCCACCATGGCTTAAAGGGCGAGCATATTAGGTTGGACAGAGGTTCGAACCCGTAACTCACAGATTCTGAGACAAGGTTCCTAACCACCAAGTAAAGAAGACTGATGCTTCGATTATTTATTAACCTTGGTTTTATATAAAAACAACAACATCAAGGTACACTTACGAAACATTTTCATATTTTGCTAACCAATCAAATTCCGGTCTTCACCCTTATACTCCTTGAAACACTCGAACCCCACGTAAACATCACGTGCTGTCTTGAAAGCTTTACGAAATAGGAATGTTTTCGACCTTCGGTTCGCAATAAACATTCATGCAATATGAGCTACGTATTTCCTAGAAAAATGGCTTCCGTACTTATTTTGTTTTACCCGCAGAATAAATGAAAATAAAGCGTGCACAAGTAAAGAAAACCTCTTCCAATAAGGAAGTGAAAATATACATGACATCAAACTTTCAAAAACATTACAGTAGGGATGGAACTGAAGTGAAAATAGACATGACATCAAACCTTCAAAAACATTACAGTAGGGATGGAACTGAAGTGAAAATAGACATGACATCAAACTTTCAAAAAACATTACAGTAGGGATGGAACTGAAGTGAAAATAGACATGACATCAAACCTTCAAAAACATTACAGTAGGGATGGAACTGAAGTGAAAATAGACATGACATCAAACCTTCAAAAACATTACAGTAGGGATGGAACTGAAGTGAAAATAGACATGACATCAAACCTTCAAAAACATTACAGTAGGGATGGAACTGATATCAGTATATACATAATAACACAAGAAACATCACAGTAGGGATGGAATTGACATCAATCATACATAATAACACAAGAAACATCGTAGCAGGGATGGAATTGATATCAGTCATACATATTAACACAAAGACATCATAGTAGGGATGAAATTGATATTAGTCATACATAATAACACAAAGACATCATAGTAGGGATGGAATTGATATCAGTCATACATAATAACACAAAGACATCATAGTAGGGATCGAATTGATATCAGTCATACATAATAACACAAAAACATCATAGTAGGGATGGAATTGACATCAATCATACATAATAACACAAGAAACATCGTAGTAGGGATGGAATTAATATCAGTCATACATATTAACAAAAAGACATCATAGTAGGGATGAAATTGATATCAGTCATACATAATAACACAAAGACATCATAGTAAAGATGGAATTGATATCAGTCATACATAATAACACAAAAACATCATAGTAGGGATGGAATTGACATCAGTATATACAAATTAACACAAATACATCATAATAGGGATGGAATTGACATCAGTCATACATAATAACACAAAAACATCATAATAGGGATGGAATTGACATCAGTCATACATAATAACAAAAAACATCAGAGTAGGGATCGAATTGACATCAGTCATACATAATAACACAAAAACATCATAATAGGGATGAAATTGACATCAGTCATACATAATAACAAAGACATCATAGTAGGGATGGAATTGACATCAGTCATACATAAAAACACAAAAAGACATCATAGTAGGGATCGAATTGACATCAGTCATACATAATAACACAAAAACATCATAATAGGGATGAAATTGACATCAGTCATACATAATAACAAAAACATCACAGTAGGGATCGAATTGACATCAGTCATACATAATAACACAAATACATTATATTAGGGATGGAATTGACATCAGTCATACATAATAACACAAAAACATCATAGTAGGGATGGAATTGACATCAGTCATACATAATAACACAAATACATCATAATAGGGATGGAATTGACATCAGTATATACATAATAACACAAATACATTATAATAGGGATGGAATTGACATCAGTCATACATAATAACACAAAAACATCATAGTAGGGATGGAATTGACATCAGCCATAAATAATAGCACAAAAACATCATAGTAGGGATGGAATTGACATCAACCATACATAATAACATAAAAACATCATAATAGGGATGGAATTGATATCAGTCATACATAATAACATAAAAACATCATAGTAGGGATGGAACTAAAGTGAAAATAGACATGACATCAAACCTTCAAAAACATTACAGTAGAGATGAAACTGAAGTGAAAATAGACATGACATCAAACCTTCAAAAACATTACAGTAGGGATGGAACTGAAGTGAAAATAGACATGACATCAAACCTTCAAAAACATTACAGTAGGGATGGAACTGATATCAGTCATACATAATAACACAAATACATCATAGTAGGGATGGAATTGACATCAGTCATACATAATAACACAAATACATCATAGTAGGGATGGAATTGATATCAGTCATACATAATAACACAAGAAACATCACAGTAGGGATGGAATTGATATCAGTCATACATAATAACACAAAGACATCATAGTAGGGATGGAATTGATATCAGTCATACATAAAAACACAAGAAACATCATAGTAGGGATGGAATTGACATCAGTCATACATAATAACACAAAAATATCATAGTAGGGATGGAATTGACATCAGTCATACATAATAACAAAAACATCACAGTAAGGATGGAATTGACATCAGTATATACATAATAACACAAATACATTATAATAAAGATGGAATTGACATCAGTCATACATAATAACACAAAAACATCATAGTAGGGATGGAATTGACATCAGTCATACATAATAACACAAATACATCATAATAGGGATGGAATTGACATCAGTATATACATAATAACACAAATACATTATAATAGGGATGGAATTGACATCAGTCATACATAATAACACAAAAACATCATAGTAGGGATGGAATTGACATCAGCCATACATAATAACACAAAAACATCATAGTAGGGAAGGAATTGACATCAGCCATACATAATAACATAAAAACATCATAATAGGGATGGAATTGATATCAGTCATACATAATAACATAAAAACATCATAGTAGGGATGGAACTAAAGTGAAAATAGACATGACATCAAACCTTCAAAAACATTACAGTAGGGATGGAACTGAAGTGAAAATAGACATGACATCAAACCTTCAAAAACATTACAGTAGAGATGAAACTGAAGTGAAAATAGACATGACATCAAACCTTCAAAAACATTACAGTAGGGATGGAACTGAAGTGAAAATAGACATGACATCAATCCTTCAAAAACATTACAGTAGGGATGGAACTGATATCAGTCATACATAATAACACAAATACATCATAGTAGGGATGGAATTGACATCAGTCATACATAATAACACAAATACATCATAGTAGGGATGGAATTGATATAAGTCATACATACTAACACAAGAAACATCACAGTAGGGATGGAATTGATATCAGTCATACAAAATAACACAAAGACATCATAGTAGGGATGGAATTGATATCAGTCATACATAATAACACAAGAAACATCATAGTAGGGATGGAATTGACATCAGTCATACATAATAACACAAAAATATCATAGTAGGGATGGAATTGACATCAGTCATACATAATAACAAAAAGGCATCATAGTAGGGATGGAATTGATATCAGTCATACATAATAACACAAAGACATCATGGTAGGGATCGAATTGATATCAGTCATACATAATAACACAAAGACATCATTGTAGGGATGGAATTGACATCAGTCATACATAATAACACAAGAAACATCATAGTAGGGATGGAATTGACATCAGTCATACATAATAACACAAAAACATCATAGTAGGGATGGAATTGACATCAGTCATACATAATAACAAAAAGACATCATAGTAGGGATGGAATTGATATCAGTCATACATAATAACACAAAAACATCATAGTAGGGATGGAATTGACATCAGTCATACATAATAACACAAATACATCATAGTAGGGATGGAATTGATATCAGTCATACATAATAACACAAAGACATCATAGTAGGAATGAAATTGATATCAGTCATACATAATGACACAAAAAACATCATAGTAGGTATGGAATTGACATCAGTATATACATAATAACACAAATACATTATAATAGGGATGGAATTGACATCAGTCATACATAATAACACAAAAACATCATAGTAGAGATGGAATTGACATCAGCCATACATAATAACACAAAAACATCATAGTAGGGATGGAATTGACATCAGCCATACATAATAACATAAAAACATCATAATAGGGATGGAATTGATATCAGTCATACATAATAACATAAAAACATCATAGTAGGGATGGAACTAAAGTGAAAATAGACATGACATCAAACCTTCAAAAACATTACAGTATTGATGAAACTGAAGTGAAAATAGACATGACATCAAACCTTCAAAAACATTACAGTAGGGATGGAACTGAAGTGAAAATAGACATGACATCAAACCTTCAAAAACATTACAGTAGGGATGGAACTGATATCAGTCATACATAATAACACAAATACATCATAGTAGGGATGGAATTGACATCAGTCATACATAATAACACAAATACATCATAGTAGGGATGGAATTGATATCAGTCATACATAATAACACAAGAAACATCACAGTAGGGATGGAATTGACATCAGTCATACATAATAACAAAAACATCACAGTAGGGATGGAATTGACATCAGTCATACATAATAACAAAAACATCACAGTAGGGATGGAATTGACATCAGTCATACATAATACCACAAAGACATCATAGTAGGGATGGAATTGACATCAGTCATACATAAAAACACAAATACATCATAGTAGGGATGGAATTGACATCAGTCATACATAATAACACAAATACATCATAGTAGGGATCGAAATGACATCAGTCATACATAATAACACAAAGACATCATAGTAGGGATGGAATTGACATCAGTCATACATAATAACAAAGACATCATAGTAGGGATGGAATTGACATCAGTCATACATAAAAACACAAAAAGACATCATAGTAGGGATCGAATTGACATCAGTCATACATAATAACACAAAAACATCATAATAGGGATGAAATTGACATCAGTCATACATAATAACAAAACATCACAGTAGGGATCGAATTGACATCAGTCATACATAATAACACAAATACATTATATTAGGGATGGAATTGACATCAGTCATACATAATAACACAAAAACATCATAGTAGGGATGGAATTGACATCAGTCATACATAATAAAGCAAATACATCATAATAGGGATGGAATTGACATCAGTATATACATAATAACACAAATACATCATAATAGGGATGGAATTGACATCAGTATATACATAATAACACAAAAACATCATAGTAGGGATGGAATTGACATCAGCCATACATAATAACACAAAAACATCATAGTAGGGATGGAATTGACATCAGCCATACATAATAACATAAAAACATCATAATAGGGATGGAATTGATATCAGTCATACATAATAACATAAAAACATCATAGTAGGGATGGAACTAAAGTGAAAATAGACATGACATCAAACCTTCAAAAACATTACAGTAGAGATGAAACTGAAGTGAAAATAGACATGACATCAAACCTTCAAAAACATTACAGTAGAGATGGAACTGAAGTGAAAATAGACATGACATCAAACCTTCAAAAACATTACAGTAGGGATGGAACTGATATCAGTCATACATAATAACACAAATACATCATAGTAGGGATGGAATTGACATCAGTCATATATAATAACACAAATACATCATAGTAGGGATGGAATTGATATCAGTCATACATAATAACACAAGAAACATCACAGTAAGGATGGAATTGATATCAGTCATACATAATAACACAAAGACATCATAGTAGGGATGGAATTGATATCAGTCATACATAATAACACAAGAAACATCATAGTAGGGATGGAATTGACATCAGTCATACATAATAACACAAAAATATCATAGTAGGGATGGAATTGACATCAGTCATACATAATAACACAAAGACATCATAGTAGGGATGGAATTGATATCAGTCATACATAATAACACAAAGACATCATGGTAGGGATCGAATTGACATCAGTCATACATAATAACACAAAAACATCATAATAGGGATGAAATTGACATCAGTCATACATAATAACAAAAACATCACAGTAGGGATGGAATTGACATCAGTATATACATAATAACACAAATACATTATAATAGGGATGGAATTGACATCAGTCATACATAATAACACAAAAACATCATAGTAGGGATGGAATTGACATCAGTCATACATAATAACACAAATACATCATAATAGGGATGGAATTGACATCAGTATATACATAATAACACAAATACATTATAATAGGGATGGAATTGACATCAGTCATACATAATAACAAAAACATCACAGTAGGGATGGAATTGACATCAGTATATACATTATAACACAAATACATTATAATAGGGATGGAATTGACATCAGTCATACATAATAACACAAAAACATCATAGTAGGGATGGAATTGACATCAGTCATACATAATAACACAAATACATCATAATAGGGATGGAATTGACATCAGTCATACATAATAACACAAAAACATCATAGTAGGGATGGAATTGACATCAGCCATACATAATAACACAAAAACATCATAGTAGGGATGGAATTGACATCAACCATACATAATAACATAAAAACATCATAATAGGGATGGAATTGATATCAGTCATACATAATAACATAAAAACATCATAGTAGGGATGGAACTAAAGTGAAAATAGACATGACATCAAACCTTCAAAAACATTACAGTAGGGATGGAACTGAAGTGAAAATAGACATGACATCAAACCTTCAAAAACATTACAGTAGAGATGAAACTGAAGTGAAAATAGACATGAAATCAAACCTTCAAAAACATTACAGTAGGGATGGAACTGAAGTGAAAATAGACATGACATCAAACCTTCAAAAACATTACAGTAGGGATGGAACTGATATCAGTCATACATAATAACACAAATACATCATAGTAGGGATGGAATTGACATCAGTCATACATAATAACACAAATACATCATAGTAGGGATGGAATTGATATCAGTCATACATAATAACACAAGAAACATCACAGTAGAGATGGAATTGATATCAGTCATACATAATAACACAAAGACATCATAGTAGGGATGGAATTGATATCAGTCATACATAATAACACAAGAAACATCGTAGTAGGGATGGAATTGACATCAGGCATACATAATAACACAAATACATCATAATAGGGATGGAATTGACATCAGTCATACATAATAACATAAAAACATCATAGTAGGGATGGAACTGACATCAGTCATACATAATAACACAAAAACATCATAGTAGGGATCGAATTGACATCAGTCATACATAATAACACAAAGACATCATAGTAGGGATGGAATTGACATCAGTCATACATAAAAACACATAAAAGACATCATAGTAGGGATCGAATTGACATCAGTCATACATAATAACACAAATACATCATAGTAGGGATGGAATTGATATCAGTCATACATAATAACACAAGAAACATCACAGTAGGGATGGAATTGATATCAGTCATACATAATAACACAAAGACATCATAGTAGGGATGGAATTGATATCAGTCATACATAATAACACAAGAAACATCATAGTAGGGATGGAATTGACATCAGTCATACATAATAACACAAAAATATCATAGTAGGGATGGAATTGACATCAGCCATACATAATAACACAAAAACATCATAGTAGGGATGGAATTGACATCAGCCATACATAATAACATAAAAACATCATAATAGGGATGGAATTGATATCAGTCATACATAATAACATAAAAACATCATAGTAGGGATGGAACTAAAGTGAAAATAGACATGACATCAAACCTTCAAAAACATTACAGTAGAGATGAAACTGAAGTGAAAATAGACATGACATCAAACCTTCAAAAACATTACAGTAGGGATGGAACTGAAGTGAAAATAGACATGACATCAAACCTTCAAAAACATTACAGTAGGGATGGAACTGATATCAGTCATACATAATAACACAAATACATCATAGTAGGGATGGAATTGACATCAGTCATACATAATAACACAAATACATCATAGTATGGATGAAATTGATATCAGTCATACATAATAACACAAGAAACATCACAGTAGGGATGGAATTGATATCAGTCATATATAATAACACAAAGACATCATAGTAGGGATGGAATTGATATCAGTCATACATAATAACACAAGAAACATCATAGTAGGGATGGAATTGACATCAGTCATACATAATAACACAAAAATATCATAGTAGGGATGGAATTGACATCAGTCATACATAATAACACAAAGACATCATAGTAGGGATGGAATTGATATCAGTCATACATAATAACACAAAGACATCATGGTAGGGATCGAATTGATATCAGTCATACATAATAACACAAAGACATCATTGTAGGGTTGGAATTGACATCAGTCATACATAATAACACAAAAAGACATCATAGTAGGGATCGAATTGACATCAGTCATACATATTAACACAAAAACATCATAATAGGGATGAAATTGACATCAGTCATACATAATAACAAAAACATCACAGTAGGGATGGAATTGACATCAGTATATACATAATAACACAAATACATTATAATAGGGATGGAATTGACATCAGTCATACATAATAACACAAAAACATCATAATAGGGATGGAATTGACATCAGTCATACATAATAACACAAAAACATCATAGTAGGGATGGAATTAACATCAGCCATACATAATAACACAAAAACATCATAGTAGGGGTGGAATTGACATCAGCCATACATAATAACATAAAAACATCATAATAGGGATGGAATTGATATCAGTCATACATAATAACATAAAAACATCATAGTAGGGATGGAACTAAAGTGAAAATAGACATGACATCAAACCTTCAAAAACATTACAGTAGAGATGAAACTGAAGTGAAAATAGACATGACATCATACCTTCAAAAACATTACAGTAGGGATGGAACTGAAGTGAAAATAGACATGACATCAAACCTTCAAAAACATTACAGTAGGGATGGAACTGACATCAGTCATACATAATAACACAAAAACATCACAGTAGGGATGGAATTGACGTCAGTCATACATAATAACACAAAGACATCATAGTAGGGATGGAATTGACATCAGTCATACATAAAAACACAAAAAACATCACAGTAGAGATGGAATTGATATCAGTCATACATAATAACACAAAGACATCATAGTAGGGATGGAATTGATATCAGTCATACATAATAACACAAAAACATCATAGTAGGGATGGGATTAACATCAGCCATACATAATAACATAAAAACATCATAATAGGGATGGAATTGATATCAGTCATACATAATAACACAAAAACATCATAATAGGGATGGAATTGACATCAGTCATACATAATAACAAAAAAACATCACAGTAGGGATGGAATTGACATCAGCCATACATAATAACACAAAAACATCATAGTAGGGATGGGATTAACATCAGCCATACATAATAACATAAAAACATCATAATAGGGATGGAATTGATATCAGTCATACATAATAACATAAAAACATCATAGTAGGGATGGAATTGGCATCAGTCATAATAACACAGACGCACAATGTTAACAGAGAAAAGTAAGATAAATTAATCTCAGTTGTGGTTTAATAGTAATATATAATGATATATGTTAATTCTTACGTCTCGTATTGTATATTAGTTGTGGTTTAACAGTTACTTATATTGATATGTGTTAATTCTTACCTCTGGCATTGTATATCAGTTGTGGTTAACTGATATATATATTGATATATGTTAATTCTTACCTCTGGCATTGTATATCAGTTGCGGTTTGATAGTTATATATATTGATATGTTAATTCTTACCTCTGGTATTGTATCAGCCACGGGGAAGTTATAAGTTACGGTCAATCCAACTGTTCGTTGGTAAAGGAGGAAAAAATATCCCAAGAGTTGGCGGTGGGTGGTGATGAATATCTGCCTTCTCTCCACTCTTACTCTGCTAAATTAGAAACGGCTAGCGCACATAGCCCTCGTGTAGCTATGCGCGAAATTAAGAGCAAACAAACAAACAAACAAGTTAGAACCAAAACTCACCATTCAACACGTCACTTCCCGTGTAGTACGGTAAAGAGAAAGTACACAGAACGTCAATACCAGAACTATCACATGTAGACACGTGTTTTACATCAATAGATACACTGAACTAGTGAAATGATATTACATCAATAGATACACTGAACTAGTGAAATGATATTACATCAATAGATACACTGAACTAGTGAAATGATATTACATCAATAGATACTCTGAACTAGTGAAATGATATTACATCAATAGATACACTGAACTAATGAAATTATATTATATCAATAGATACAATGAACTAGTGAAATGATATTACATCAATAGATACACTGAACTAGTGAAATGATATTACATCAATAGATATACTGAACTAGTGAAATGATATTACATCAATAGATACACTGAACTAGTGAAATGATATTACATCAACAGATACACTGAACCAGTGAAATGATATTACATCAATAGATACACTGAACTAGTGAAATGATATTACATCATTAGATACACTGAACTAGTGAAATGATATCACATCAATAGATACACTGAGCTAGTGAAATGATATTACATCAATAGATACACTGAACTAGGGAATGATATTACATCAATAGATACAGTGAACTAATGAAATGATATTACATCAATAGATACAGTGAACTAATGAAATGATATTACATCATTAGATACTCTGAACAAGTGAAATGATATTACATCAATAGATACACTGAACTAGTGAAATGATATTACATCAATAGATACACTGAACACAGGACGATCCGTTGAAACTCAGAATTCTAGCTCCTTTGTTCTCTTTAAAACTTATGCTATGAAACTGTAAGAACAAACCTCATATTCAACGTGTATCTTATGGAAACAATATTGTGTTTAAGTTGATATGTATTTTAAAATATATAATATTTGTTACTTACTCTATAGATTCTAATGACCGTTGAATAAACATTTAAATTATAAGGTTTTGGTTGATTGATTATTAACTTTCGCTATCATTATGTCAGATAAATGCTTTGTAGTTTGCCTCGTGATTTCATTGAACATTATCCGAGACATTTAAAATAATGCTAAATGCATTTACTGTAAACACATTAATATTTTTTCTTAGAGCATACAACAGCGAATGTCACATTTTAGCACGTGACTAGAAAGAAACATTATGGTCAAAGTTATGCGTTTTCCGCTTCTGAGGTCAGTGTTGATTTCGTTTTTTTCTTCTCCCTCACTCCTTTATAGGCAGTTAAACTCCGACCCATAGCTTGAAAGCAACCAGTTTCCAAAGTATTACCCTCAGTTTCTCGTTAAAAGTATCAGTAGAAAAATTCAATAGGACTGTCATATAAACACTGATTTGTGGCGTGTGTTAGAAACGGGCTTTTCTTTACTAGATGGTTACATCGTAACTCGTATACTCATAAACATAACCAGAAATGGAACCATATTTTATAGGTTGACATGGTTATATGGCAATCCTAAAGCTTACCTTTTTAACCTCTACTCAGTTTTGAACTTGGGAGTTTATAATGCTAAAATTGTAGGTTCGATCCTGCAATGAACCCAGCACAGATAACCGGTTGTGCAGCAAAGTTGATAAATAGCTCAGACGTTTTGAAAAACAAGAAATAAAAATAACTAGTTGATGTGTCACCGAACCGAAAACCAATCTAAATATTTTATTTCTCAAGAATGTTTGTTAAACTGATTTAACAATAACAAACGTTAATACAAACAATATGACGACTTAGGTTGTTCCAAAGAAAGGAATAAGCTTTTTATAAATAATTCTATAAGGAAGGACAGAAACTGTAGGGAAAAACAGAAACTGCAGGGAAGGACAGAAACTGTAGGGAAGAACAGAAAATGTAGGGTAAAATAGAAACTGTAAGGAAAAACAGAAACTGTAGGGAAGAACAGGCTCTGTAGGAAAGAACAGAAACTGTAGGGAAGAACAGAAACTGTAGGGAAGAACAGAAACTGTAAGGAAAAACAGAAACTGTAGGGAAGAACAGAAACTGTAGGGAAGAACAGAAACTGTAAGGAAAAACAGAAACTGTAGGGAAGAACAGAAACTGTAGGGAAGAACAGAAACTCTTCCTATATTTAATTATTCTGTCTCAAAGTAGTCATATGACAGGATGAAGTTAGGTAATGCAAATACATATATACATACTTACACATATACAAACATACATATATACACATTTATATACAAAAATACATACATATATATGTATATATCACTTAATTTTTATAATGTTCATCAATATATGTTTTTATCCACTCGTCAAACAAGAATGAAGGTTGTATCAATATACTCTACTGTTAATATTGGTTGTGTCAATATACTCTACTGTTTGAACGTTGTATCAATATACTCTACTGTTAATATTGGTTGTTGTTGTTTCCTCCTAACCTGTGTTTTTTCGCTCATTGCAATTATTGTATACGTCATATGTCTATTGTAACTTTATGTACACTTGAACATTATCGTCATGTCTATTGTAACTTTATGTACACTTTAACATTATCGTCACGTATATTGTAACTTTATGTACACTTTAACATTATCGTCACGTATATTGTAACTTTATGTACACTTTAACATTATCGTCATGTATATTGTAACTTTATGTACACTTTAACATTATCGTCACGTATATTGTAACTTTATGTACACTTTAACATTATCGTCATGTATATTGTAACTTTATGTACACTTTAACATTATCGTCATGTATATTGTAACTTTATGTACACTTTAACATTATCGTCACGTATATTGTAACTTTATGTACACTTTAACATTATCGTCATGTATATTGTAACTTTATGTACACTTTAACATTATCGTCACGTATATTGTAACTTTATGTACACTTTAACATTATCGTCACGTATATTGTAACTTTATGTACACTTTAACATTATCGTCACGTATATTGTAACTTTATGTACAGTTTAACATTATCGTCACGTATATTGTAACTTTATGTACAGTTTAACATTATCGTCACGTATATTGTAACTTTATGTACAGTTTAACATTATCGTCACGTATATTGTAACTTTATGTACAGTTTAACATTATCGTCACGTATATTGTAACTTTATGTACAGTTTAACATTATCGTCATGTATATTGTAACTTTATGTACAGTTTAACATTATCGTTATGTATATTGTAACTTTACGTACAGTTTAACATTATCGTCATGTATATTGTAACTTTATGTACAGTTTAACATTATCGTCATGTATATTGTAACTTTATGTACAGTTTAACATTATCGTCATGTATATTGTAACTTTATGTACAGTTTAACATTATCGTCATGTATATTGTAACTTTATGTACACTTGAACATTATCGTCATGTATATTGTAACTTTATGTACACTTGAACATTATCGTCGTGGACAGAACATAAGACAATGAACAAGTGTTAGACATACTGACAATATCGTGGACAGAACATAAGACAACGAACAAGTGTTAGACATACTGACAATATCATTGACAGAACATAAGACAATAAACAAGTGTTAGAAACGATGAAAAATAAGAAAACAGTGTTGTTATTCATCAAGAAATCAGCGTGCGACAAATTTGGATTAAAATAAATGGATGACAGAGAATGTTGGTAAAAGGAATGGAGTAATAAGAAGAGATGGACCAATACAAATGTGGATGGATAAAATCAAATAGTAACTATCTTATAATGATGGAAAACAGAGAATATTGGGACTTATGACAGTCAATCTGATTCATGCAAATGACAGAGAATAATGAAGCTTATGACAGTTAACCTGCTTCCAGTACATGACAGACAATAATGGAGCTTATGACAATTAACCTGCTTCTAGTGGATGACAGAGAATAATGGAGCTTATGACAATTAACCTGCTTCCAGTGATGACAGAGAATAATGGAGCTTATGACAATTAACCTGCTTTCAGTAGATGACAGAGAATAATGGAGCTTATGACAATTAACCTGCTTCCAGTAGATGACAGAGAATAATGGAGCTTATGACAATTAACCTGCTTTCAGTAGATGACAGAGAATAATGGAGCTTATGACAATTAACCTGCTTCCAGTAAATGACAGAATAATGGAGCTTATGACAGTTAACCTGCTTCCAGTAGATGACAGAGAATAATGGAGCTTATGATAATTAACCTGCTTCTAGTGGATGACAGAGAATAATGGAGCTTATGACAATTAACCTGCTTCCAGTAGATGACAGAGAATAATGGAGCTTATGACAATTAACCTGCTTTCAGTAGATGACAGAGAATAATGGAGCTTATGACAATTAACCTCCTTCCAGTAGATGACAGAGAATAATGGAGCTTATGACAATTAACCTGCTTTCAGTAGATGACACAGAATAATGGAGCTTATGATAATTAACCTGCTTCCAGTAAATGACAGAATAATGGAGCTTATGACCGTTAACCTGCTTCCACTAGATGACACAGAATAATGGAGCTTATGACAGTTAACCTGCTTCCACTAGATGACAGAGAATAATGGAGCTTATGACAATTAACCTGCTTCCAGTAGATTACAGAAAAATGGAGCTTATGACAATTAACCTGCTTCCAGTGGATGACAGAGAATAATGGAGCTTATGACAATTAACCTGCTTCCAGTAGATGACAGAGAATAATGGAGCTTATGACAATTAACCTGCTTTCAGTAGATGACAGAGAATAATGGAGCTTATGACAATTAACCTCCTTCCAGTAGATGACAGAGAATAATGGAGCTTATGACAATTAACCTGCTTTCAGTAGATGACAGAGAATAATGGAGCTTATGACAATTAACCTGCTTCCAGTAGATGACAGAGAATAATGGAGCTTATGACAATTAACCTGCTTCCAGTAAATGACAGAATAATGGAGCTTATGACAGTTAACCTGCTTCCACTAGATGACAGAGAATAATGGAGCTTATGACAATTAACCTGCTTTCAGTAAATGACAGAGAATAATGGAGCTTATGACAATTAACCTGCTTCCAGTAGATGACAGAGAATAATGGAGCTTATGACAGTTAACCTGCTTCCAGTAGATGACAGAGAATAATGGAGCTTATGATAATTAACCTGCTTTCAGTAGATGACAGAGAATAATGGAGCTTATGACAATTAACCTGCTTCCAGTAGATGACAGAGAATAATGGAGCTTATGACAATTAACCTGCTTCCAGTAAATGACAGAATAATGGAGCTTATGACAGTTAACCTGCTTCCACTAGATGACACAGAATAATGGAGCTTATGACAGTTAACCTGCTTCCACTAGATGACAGAGAATAATGGAGCTTATGAAAATTAACCTGCTTCCAGTAGATTACAGAAAAATGGAGCTTATGACAATTAACCTGCTTCCAGTAGATGACAGATAATAATGGAGCTTATGACAGTTAACCTGCTTTCAGTAGATGACAGAGAATAATGGAGCTTATGACAGTATCATCCTTCCAGTAGATGACACATGTTATCGGGTCTGTGAACATTATTTGGTTTTTACAACATAAAATCAAAATGAAAATCTAGTGGTTGTGATTATATTTGGATAAGTACTTTTCAGCTTAAGCAAGCTGTTTAAAGACCTAACAGGTTTGTTCTTCTAAGTTTGGAATTGAAACCACTCAACTTGGTAACAATACTTTAAATTCAGAAACGTTTCGAATTTTTATTGGTACTTTTTAATATATATATATAGCATGAGCCATACTATCTTATCTATATGACTGACGTTACTAGGCAGTCTTACTTTAAGGCAGAATCACTTGTGTTATGAGGTATTATATTCCATATGTCAACAACAACACAAATAACCGACCTGTACAAACTAAAGACAGCTCAACGTAACAGCAACGGATTGTGAAACTGTCAGTGAGAAGAATACAAAACTAAAATATAACAAATAATAAAACTTATGGAAGTATTACTTTGTATATTGTAACGTTTTTTGTAACAAATAATAAAACTTATGGAAGTTTTACTTTGTATATTGTAACGTTTATTGTAACAAATAATAAAACTTATGGAAGTTTAACTTTGTATATTGTAACGTTTATTGGCTTCTTTCGTTAAGATTTTATTCAAATACATAACGGTCAAATTCTACTATTTTAGGCTTCTCTTGTCAGATAAAGAAGTGTAATTTGATTGGCATTCTTACATGGCACACACTTCTCGAGCGTGTGTTGTACGTTTTACCAACAAAGGGACACAAACTTCAAACCCTATGAGTAAGTTAGCGACTGGACCACACTCATACCTAATGTATCTTAATGTTGTTAGTCTGATTGTAGGAATCCTTAAAACAAGTTCTTAGATCATTTATATTGAAAACTGTTTAATTTTCGTGTATGATTATAAATAAACATACTTATGAGAACAAGAGCAAAACGAAATTTTTCCTTAAGATCAAACGAACTATGTGGACCAGAAAGTTGTCCTTGTTTTGTTTTTCATGCTAAACTTAAATTGTTCTGTTTTGTTTTCTTTTAAAAGTGTAATTATAATCAACCATTTCAGCTAATTATCTCTGTTTCTTCTTGTTTCACCCACTTTTATTCACAATTTATTTAAAATTTGTAATCCTAGACGGTAATAAAAGTTACTTTCAATCTATAATTACACATTTACATTTTTTGGTTTGTCATACTAATCATCACAAGAACATTAACTAAACCCTATCCTGTCCTCTCTTATTGTGGTAGCAAACTTACACGTGTAATATCTCGATTACTAAATGTGAATACCTAGCTAGTTAAAAGTAACTGAACATTTGGAAACAGTAAATTCAATGGAATACTTAGTTCAATTTTACCTCTCCCAGTGCAAGAGTAAATTGTTCCGAACGTTCAAATCCACAGGTTGCGAACAACATTGATTTCTATAACATAACCATACGCTGCTAACAACTAAGTTTCCAATAGTTTCAGTAGGGTATTACTGCCTACAGAAATAAAATGTGTTTTAGTTGATTCTATTACATCGAATTGACTGAAGAAAACCACCAGTAAACCGTCAATACTTATCTAGGACTATAGAATACAATTCTCAGACGTACGAACGTAACAATACGTCATTTACACTGTATACGTCATACTCAGAGCCGACGAATCCTTTCTCTAAATACCAGGACTCATAATGTCAGGTAGGTTATGATATCCATAACAGTTGTCAAGGAGCTATTTGTTTGTTTGTTTTTCAATTTCGTGCAAAGCTACTCTAGGGCTATCTGCGCTAGCTGTCCCTAATTTAGCAATGTAAGACTAGAGGGAAGGCACCTAGTCATCACCACCCACCGCCAACACTTGGGCTACTCTTTTACCAACGAATAATTGGATTGACCGTTACATTATAACGCCCCTACGGCTGAAAAGGCGAGCATGTTTGGCGCGACAGGGATGCGAACCCGCGACCCTCGGATTACAAGTCGCACGCGTTAACACGCTTGGCCATGCCTGGCCCCGGGGCTATTTGTACTGCTAACTTCATGAATAGTAACTGCTGGGCCCCGGGACTATTTGTACTGCTAACTTCATGAATAGTAACTGTTATGGTGTGAAATATATTAATTAATTATATTGCATTTATTGGTGATTTTATTTCAAGAATTATGGTAAGGATTAATACAGCAACATTATTTGTTTATTATTATTTTATTTGAATTAACTTTAAGACCATTCAGCGGAACTGACGATTCAGGAAGATGATGTTCTTGTTCTAGAAGTGAGTCAAGCAAGAATCATTAAAGAAAGTTACGTGTGTTGAGATGGGTGTAACAATAACTAAAGAAAGTTACATGTGTTGAGATGGATGTAACAATAACTAAAGAAAGTTACATGTGTTGAGATGGGTGTAACAATAACTGAAGAAAGTTACATGTGTTGAGATGGGTGTAACAATAACTAAAGAAAGTTACATGTGTTGAGATGGGTGTAACAATAACTGAAGAAAGTTAGATGTGTTGAGATGGGTGTAACAATAACTAAAGAAAGTTACATGTGTTGAGATGGATGTAACAATAACTGAAGAAAGTTACATGTGTTGAGATGGGTGTAACAATAACTGAAGAAAGTTAGATGTGTTGAGATGGGTGTAACAATAACTAAAGAAAGTTACATGTGTTGAGATGGATGTAACAATAACTGAAGAAAGTTACATGTGTTGAGATGGGTGTAACAATAACCAAAGAAAGTTACATGTGTTGAGATGGGTGTAACAATAACCAAAGAAAGTTACATGTGTTGAGATGGGTGTAACAATAACCAAAGAAAGTTACATGTGTTGAGATGGGTGTAACAATAACTGAATAAAGTTACATGTGTTGAGATGGGTGTAACAATAACTAAAGAAAGTTACATGTGTTGAGATGGGTGTAACAATAACTAAAGAAAGTTACATGTGTTGAGATGGGTGTAACAATAACCAAAGAAAGTTACATGTGTTGAGATGGGTGTAACAATAACTGAAGAAAGTTACATGTGTTGAGATGGGTGTAACAATAACCAAAGAAAGTTACATGTGTTGAGATGGGTGTAACAATAACTAAAGAAAGTTACATGTGTTGAGATGGGTGTAACAATAACTAAAGAAAGTTACATGTGTTGAGATGGGTGTAACAATAACTGAATAAAGTTACATGTGTTGAGATGGGTGTAACAATAACTAAAGAAAGTTACATGTGTTGAGATGGGTGTAACAATAACTAAAGAAAGTTACATGTGTTGAGATGGGTGTAACAATAACTAAAGAAAGTTACATGTGTTGAGATGGGTGTAACAATAACTGAAGAAAGTTACATGTGTTGAGATGGGTGTAACAATAACTAAAGAAAGTTACATGTGTTGAGATGGGTGTAACAATAACTAAAGAAAGTTACATGTGTTGAGATGGGTGTAACAATAACTAAAGAAAGTTACATGTGTTGAGATGGGTGTAACAATAACTAAAGAAAGTTAGATATGTTGAGATGGGTGTAACAATAACTGAAGAAAGTTACATGTGTTGAGATGGGTGTAACAATAACTAAAGAAAGTTAGATATGTCTTAACAATCATTGAATAAAGTTACATACGTCTCAGCACATAATGAAAAAGTTGCATGCGTCGCAACAATCTTTAAAGAAGGTAACATATGTCTTAACACATAATGAAAAAAATGGCATACGTCTTAACACAGGTTCAGCAAAATAAAAATTACTGGCCACAAAATAAAAACAAATTACTTTTTCATTTTTCCATGAAATCATTCAGCTAGGAAGTAAAATCTATTTAGAACTGTTTTGATACATATTTGTACTACACAACATCAGTTCTGTTATCTTACTTTTACGGATTTCTCACGCTCTAGATAAATATGTACAAACAGAAATAAAAATAAAACTCGATGTTGTTCAAAACTTGAAACAGTGCTGTTGTGTAAGATAATATGAACTTTAGTTTCCATGTATTTATAATTATACTATATTATATTAAACACTTTTAACAGTGCTGTTGTGTAAGATAATATGAACTTTAGTTTCCATGTATTTATAATTATACTATACTATATTAAACACTGTTAACAGTGCTGCTGCTTCAGACAGAGCACATTTTTTGCCCATGTTTATGTTACGGTATGTTTAGAATGATTACTTCTGGAGATGAAACTTAACCCAGTTTGCCATCTCGAGGGCTCCATTGAGGTGACTCGTTTTAGGTAAAGGGCGCGTGAAAATGACCACAGGAAATCGGTTAATTAAAAAGGAAAACATATATTTATACTTTGGAATCTATGCAACCAGAAACGACCAATCTTTACGATATTCAACACGCACATAGTTTAGGATAGTTAATGATTTAGAAACATAATCGTCGCCAAGTCGCTCAGCGAGTCTGACTAGTTTGTGTACTTACTTTATCAGTTCTACGAATCTATACTTGCGGCTTGTTAATATAAAGACGACGGGAATCCAGAAATCTTCCTGGATCTGTTTTTGATTTGGTTGACGCTAGATGACAAAACTATTCCTACTGTTCTGTCTATACAGAGAAATCATCATAGAACTTGGCAGCTGTGGTTAAGAGTTTAATATATAACACGTTAATGTTCAGTTTTCTCTCCCTCAAGGAAGAGTTGGATACATTAAAACCTGTGTCTTCTAAAAGTGAAAAGAACACTTTTATACAAACCACAACATTTAACTTTTCATATGTCAGTTACAAAACAAAACTAAAACTTACATGCTGCAAAACAAAACTAAAACTTACATGTTCGCCGAAAATTATAATTATTGGCTTTCTCCTGCTCTTACTCGTAGTAAGAAAATTAGAGCCATCTGGTGCTTACATTAGAAACTTCCCTTATGCGTTCAACAATTGTGGTTAAAGGAACTTCATTAGATAAACGTCTCTGGGTGATCAATCACAAAATGACGTAATTTTTAGCTAAATTACGTGTTTCCGCGAAGCTTGAGTGCACGACATATTAGAGCTAATTAGATTGTCTCCGTATGGTGACGTAAAATTTTACCAACTCCTAACATTACTTACCCCTAATTTCTCTTTGTTCCAGATGTAACTAAGCTGAAAAAAACAACACAAGAAAAGTAAAATGAGAGAAAAAATGAATTATACACCAATGGCCTCGGTAAAAATGATTTTCTTTGAGACACACTGTTTGGTACTGATAAGGCAGTGTGATTGCTATCTTTGTTTTACATACAGTTACAAAGGAGGGCATTTCTGTAAAACCGTCACTAATTCTACATTGATAGACTAAATAAAGCAATTAAACAAAGGCGACCACCGCCGAATAATGAGACACATTAGTCGAATAACGGGACTTGTTACTTTTAAAACACATCCACAGCCTCAAATAATGGAACAGAAGTTTCGATAGATCTTCGTCTGAGTAATTCGAGACGTTAACCACTAAGCCACGCCCGACCTAACGACCTGTTTCAAAGGTGTATCGCAAAGAAAATGTCCCTTTATCGAAACTCTAACTGTAGCGTTGTAAATCCGAAGACTGACCGCAGTCCCAGAGGGTGACTTATTAAAAGAAAAGTGTTACTTAAATTACTTTATTATAGTTACGAAAGACACAAAAAGTTCAACTTCTCTGTTTGGCCTCCGCTGGTACAGCGGTAAGTCTATGGATCTACAACGCTAAAATCAGCGGTTTGATCCCCTCGGTGAGCTCAGCAGACAGCCCGATGTGGCTTTGTTATAACAAAACACACACAGACTTCTGTTCTACACACTACAGTAAAGTTTCACTGAAAATACAAATAGCGTTTGAAGCTAAGTTTTATAAGAGTTTAGTATTGATTCTCGTCACACTAAACATGCTCGTCCTTTCAGTCGTGGAAGTATTATTATACAATGTTCAGTGACATTATTCATTGGCAAAAGAGTAGCCTAAATGTTGGCGGTGGGTGGTGATGAGTAGCTGTCTTTTCTCTAGCCTCACACTGCTAAATTAGGAACGGCTGGCATAGATAAACCTCGTATTACTTTGCGCGAAATTTAAAAACAAAGAAACTTAGTGTTGAAAACATTAACGATAAGATAGGTTATATGTTCAAGCACGTAAATTTCTCTTTTTGGAGCGTCCGAGTGGCATAGCGATATGTCTGCGGACTCACAACTGTAGAAACTGGGTTTCGATACCCATTGTGGGCAGAACATAGATATCCCATTGTGTAGCTGTGTGCTTAACCTAAATAAGCGATCCTTTTTAGAATTTTGGCGAAAAGATAAACAAGGGCTGTCTGTGCTCTGCTTACCATTAGTTCGAAACCCAGGTTTTAGCACTATAAATTTACAGATTTACAGCTGAGCCAATGGTAGATCTTTCCGAAATGATATACAAGAGGAAAGGCAGTTAATGAACAGCACACGACGTTAATTCATTGGCTGCTATTATCTCCCAAATAACTGTCACTTTTATATCGCACCTACAGATTCAAAGTACACATGGTCACAAATCACACACGATATGTCGTATTTATTCATTTTGAAAATTGAGAACATTTTAAAAGTTCAAGAAATTTCTTTTCAAGATTTTTCTCAATTCCTTTCAATATACTTATTATTCTGGTCCATAATTTCTTTGTAACATTTTTGCAAAAAATAACCTTTCTAAGACAAAACACTTCAATTAACCATCATTTTTATTCATTGTTATATGGTCTGGACATGGTTGATGTCAGATTTCTGGTGTTATATGGTCTGGACATGGTTGATGTCAGATGTCTGGTGTTTTTTGGTCTGGACATGGTTGATGTCAGATTTCTGGTGTTATATGGTCTGGACATGGCTGATGTCAGATTTCTGGTGTTTTTGGTCTGGACATGGCTGATGTCAGATTGCCAGTGTTATATGGTACCGGTTTGGAACTTTAATTTGCTTTTAATAGCTCTGTGTACTTGTGTTCTACAAGTTTCTAGCAGTGTTACCGCCAACTCTTGAGCTACTCTTTTATGAACGAATAGTGGGATTGACCATCACAATATAATGTTCCACGGTTGAAAGACAAGCACATGTTCGTTGTGACGGGACTAAGACACTAACTATCCACAATACATGATTAAGTGAGAGGTTAGGCTTTTAATTTCAGATTTTACAACAAACCAACCTATGAAATTATTCAGTGACAAAAGTAGTAACAAATATTAATTATACTTATACACGCGCCTTGATGCCCTTTAGGTTCTAAAGTGACAATTTGAGGTTTTCCAGCTTTCTAGTTAACCCTAACGTAATACTAACCTATTGACCAGTTGATGTGAACGAGATGACGTAACTCCAGCAACGTCATTCGTAAGGAATTCATCTATTGGCCATGTTTGACTTCACGAGGGGTAAACATGATTAATTTAATTTCTGTTTACTCACACACACTTATTCTCTTTAATTTTAAACACATATATGATAAATATTTAAATAACTCAAAAGGTATGCGTTCTTTCATCTTCTGGATTTTTTAAAGATGTATGACAAACAATTCATTTTTTTCCAACACATACATATACGTGTAAGACTGGATAGAAGACCACTAAATACCGCACTTGAATAGGGTCATAAATCTATAACGTTTAAATGAAACATGTTATTAAGAAAGGTCAGGGAAACACGAGCTGCTAAATGTTTGTATGAAATGGTTTCTAAAGAATAAAAAATTCAGACAAAATGGAATGTGAAGTAATAACTAAGCTCCCACTGATCGCGGTCTGCGTTTCTTAAGATGGTAACTGGCAAAATTGTAAAGTTATTCGAAACGGATTTTTCATTCTCACAGTTATGTTCTGTATTCTTCACAACTCTTCTTCTCCGTTTCGTTTTGACTTCAAAACGCGAGTCGTAACGACAAGTATAAGAAAGTTAATATTTACATTGTTTTAGTACGAGGTTCCACAATGGGCTATCTAGTCTCTGTGTAATAAATGGAATCGAACCTTAGATTTTAGCTTTGTACTTCCGCAAACGTACATTGAGACTTTCTCTTCACGAAAGTGTAATAATAATAATAATAATAACAATAATAATAATAAATAATAAAGATGTAAAATAAATAATAAAGAAATATTGTGTCTTTAATTCTGAGTAATTGTTCAATCAATATTATAAAACTCAAAAAACAGTGCTGAGATTTCATGAATAAAATATGTTTTAAAAAATCTTAAATGTTTTAAATTAAATTGTATTTATGAGAAGATGTTTTATTTTTGAAGCATTTTATGAAGTATCATTTACACTTTTTATATCAGAACATTTTAGCTCAGTTCTTTTACCAGTTAGCGCTACCTGGTGTCTATAATTACAGGCATATATTTTTTGAGAAAAATAATACTGATATAGTTAAGTAAATTAAATTAAAACAAAATTAAAAGGAAAGGCATTGTTAACAAACACGTCCCTCACTAGTACACAAGTAAGTATACGGATTTCCAAACCTATAATCAGGGGGTTGGATTCTCCTCGGTGGACTCAGCAGATAGCGCCAGGTGACTTGGCTATAAATGAAAACTCACTCACTCGTAGAGAAACAGCAAATCCAAACATATGACCAATTGTTATAACCAAAAACAAGGTAGCTCGTACGCTGGGAACGTTTTCAACAGTGCAGTGTATTTAGTTTTGTTTTGGGTTATGAAAAATAGATGTACATATATATAATGTGAACTGATTAACAAAAATCTACTGTATACAGAAAATCAATTGTAAATTTGAGTTATCCAGACAAAAATCTGATTCGTGATGGAACAATACTCCTGAGTGAGCAAGTTAAAATAAACGTGGTGATATATCCGTTAGTTTTAACACATATACGTGTTTACGCTGCTGCGAGGACCCACGTATTTTGTTGAAGAAATAAATATTGTTATGCACATAACACTACTTCCCTCACTTTCACAAGTTTATTTTTATAGTACTAAATACGGCTCCGTCAAGTACGTTATTTCTATAACATTGCAACCCCAGGTTTATCAAATAGGTGTTGTAGTCTATTTCATTAACTTTCTGTATATCACTGTGACGTAAATTACAAGACTGAACTTTGTATGAAGTGATTACAGGAGGAGAAATACGTTGATACTTACGTTCAAAGTAAATAGTCATTTGTATCTCACCCAAGAAAGTTAGTCAAAGACTAACATCATTTAATACCCTGTTAACCTGAAGATGACCTAAGAAGGTCGAAACGTTGTTCTCTGATTCATTGGCAAAAGTGTTAATACCCATACCAATCATTCTGAGATATATTTTTATTTTAAGTTGGTTTCTCGTCATTTGGAATTTAATTCCTGAGTAAACTGTACCAGCGTTATATATATATAACGAATATATATATATATATATATGCGATAAAACAAAATGTAAAAAATCATGTATTGAAGTAAAAATGTATCTGAGGACGGCCGGTATGAATACTAACACTTACTTACAAAGCAACATAGTTCTCTGCGTTATAAGTAAATTTGGTTCGTTTTGAATTTTGCGCAAATCAACACGAGGGCTATCTGCGCGAGCCGTCCCTAATTTAGTAGTGTAAGACTAGCGGGAAGGCAGCTAGTTATCACCGCCTACCGCCAACCGTTTGGCTACTTTTTAACCAACGAATAGTGGGATCGACCTTCACATTTTAACGCCTCCACGGTTCAAAGGGAGAGTATGTTTGGTGTGACGAGGATTCGAACTCGCAACCCTCGGATTACGTCAGTAGTAAGTGTTAATACCCATACCAGCTAGTTTGTTCAATAATAAGTGTTAATACCCATACCAGCTAGTTTGTTCAGCCAACTCAGACTTTACTGATTTCCCACTGACTTATTTCTGACTCGTATTTTATTAAGACCAAAGAACAAAAGAAACAAAACAAAAACGAGTTGGTTTTAAAAACTGTTTTTCTTTATGTATTTCGCCACTGTTTTGTTTCAGTTAAAAGTTCGACAATGTGGAAATTCTACCAACTATTTATAGACGACTAATAGGACGACAAACATGTTCAGTAACAAACATTTAATCCTAGAACGTTTCGGAACATACCTACTCCATCTGCAGTAAGTTATATTATACATGGTAAAATATTAGGTACAGAAATATTATACATTCTATAACAGTAATTAAAATACATAATGAAAATGTGAAATAAATTGAGAGAAAATCAGATAAACAGAGAATAGAAAATATATAATGATATTATAGAAGTTTTTGGAACAGACTTAATTGTAATGAGGTTATGTTGTTATTTAAAGTTAGGAGTTCATAAACTTTATTTAACTAAAAGTTCATTATTTGAAGATCTGGATGATATCAATTTGAAATTCATAATTCAGACTGGTTGGCTGGTGTTTTGACCATATGTGTGAATCATTGAGTCTGGTGAATATTTTGTTACCAGTTATGTTTGATATTCCCATACGTTCGTAGCTGTAACTGGTGTATAGTTTTGTTACTGTTGTTGTCATTGTTATTTAATCGTAATGTTGACTTGTGTAAGTATAAAATAAGCCTATCAAAATATCTTATTCAGGTAGCATAAAACAGAATATCAAATAATCAACTGTACCTCGCGTGCTTTTTTATCGTACTAATTCACCAGAAAGACAGTCCGTAGTACCAAAGTACTCTCTGACTGTTACTAATTGTCACGAAGCCTGATTCGTCCACATTTTACCATGGATAAACTCGATACAAGCTGCTATAAACCCAGTAAATGTACCTTTCTCTTCCCACTGTCCCAGATTTATAAAAATGATAACGTTACCTAGCAACACAGAATTTAAAATATAATAAATTAGCAGATGCTTATTGAAACAATTCAGCATTAATTTTCCTGAAAATAGTGATGAGTAGATATAAAATGTGTAGTAAATATAATCCCTTGGAGCAGAATATGTATCCAATATGATTGTCTAGTGGGCCCTTTACAACCGTCTTTTGTCTTTCCATGTGTTACTTCAGTAAGGAAAGTTGAATTTCGTTTGTTTTTAAGTAGACGAGACAGACTGTAATACATTGCTGGCAAACATTTTGTTGTTTTTTCTTTTATGCAATGGGTGCATCTAGTGCAATAGAGCGCTCAGCTTCGCTAAGTAGCCTCGGTGATAGTTTTGCTGGACACCGCCGTTCCTTATTATTGAACTGAGCGCAAGAAAAACTCGGTATCGAAATAAGCACTTTTTGGCAGTTGTTATTTCTATTAGTATAAAAGTGGAGATTTTCAGCTGAAGTTAAACTGATTTATTCAACACAGTACAATAAAATCATACGTGTACCAAACAGCAACATGAAATATAAATATACATAGACTGAACACCAATAAATATATATATTTAAACACGTTCCTCTCTCTCTACGTTTTACCGTTTATTCTTTTATCTTCAAAATAGTTCTTTCTATCAATCGACAAAACAAGTCCATAAAAGAAACATCTTGTACTCATAATAAGTTTTCATCATATTGATCGTTCAGTACATATGAAGACCGATGGATCATTGTTGATTCCGGTATGAAATTTTAGGAATAAAAAAAACGAATACTTTACCTGTAGTGTACTTTTGAAAAAAAACAACATTCTGATGTACAACGTTTCGCTATGATTAACTGTTCAGAGTATACATAGTGTGGCAAACAGACATCTGATTATTGTGTATATAATAGGATATAATACAAAATTTGTTAGTTTATAACTTCCACACGAAACAAGCCAACGGGCTGCAAACCAGGAACCACAGGATTCAAAGGCCGAGCATGCTAATACAAGGTCACACTTGGCCCAAGGATATAATGAAGAAATTGGTGACCGCACTCTTTTCTCATAGTTTCATAACCATCCCATCATGTTATTTTCGTTTTCTCTCCTGGTGATTTCTTCACCCTTAATAAAACGGAAAGAAACGATAACCAGCGAGGTCTTGACCCGATGCTGATGTAACGTTATGAGATAATTAAGTGAGAAGATTTTTTAATACTATATCCCTGTATTAGATCAAAAGCTGATACCTACCCTCATTAATCACTCCCTTAAGAAACGAAACCTGCCAGGATTTCTGAGTTCTCTCTCCGTAGGGAGTGTTTATAGTTGGAACGCACACTAGTTAACAGAGCCATCTGCTGGAAGAACATTCCAATTTGTTTCGCAAACAAGAAAGTGTCGTTGTATATTTACTTTAACATAACCCTTAGACTTTTATGCACGTGGTATAATTCATCTCGTCAATTGGCTGTTAAAGTTATTCACCATAAATTGGACTTTACGATAACAGGGAACGCTACACACGTCTTTCTCTTACAAATGATCGGTAATGAATTCGTAAAAATTATGGAAAGTTTATTAGAAATAAACATTAAAAAAAAAAGAACATTATCTGGTGTAGATAAACGACCAGTTCACGTGTTTTGTTTGTTAATTCGCTAAACGACCGTATCCTAGCGTGATTATTCAGAACTATTTTTTCTCTTTTTGTTTTTTAATCACGACTGTATAAGTCTGTACACAATGTAAATGTATAGTACACGAGAAGTGTAATAGATTAAAAAGTTCTCACAACCGTTACATATGTTCTGTTTATAGTTCTAGTAAAATAATGTGTTAATATCCGTTGTGTAACCACAATGAGACATTCATTTCGACGAGAAGGGAAGGCCATCAGTACTGACTTATTTTCAAGATAAATAGAGTTGGTGTGTTTGTACCATGTATTACTAGTACAGCTGTTACTATGGTGTACGGTGACATTAACAATGTAAAGGGTTAACTGTTCAGTACAATGTATTACTAGTACAGCTGTTACTATGGTGTACGCTGACATTAACAATGTAATGGGTTAACTGTTCAGTACAATGTATTACTAGTACAGCTGTTACTATGGTGTACGGTGACATTAACAATGTAAAGGGTTAACTGTTCAGTACAATGTATTACTAGTACAGCTGTTACTATGGTGTACGGTGACATTAACAATGTAAAGGGTTAACTTTTCAGTACAATGTATTACTAGTATAGCTGTTACTATGGTGTACACTAACATTAACAATGTAAAAGGTTAACTTTTCAGTACAATGTATTACTAGTATAGCTGTTACTATGGTGTACACTAACATTAACAATGTAAAAGGTTAACTTTTCAGTACAATGTATTACTAGTACAGCTGTTACTATGGTGTACACTAACATTAACAATGTAAAAGGTTAACTTTTCAGTACAATGTATTACTAGTATAGCTGTCAATATGGTGTACACTAACATTAACAATGTAATGAGTTAACTGTTCAGTACAATGTATTACTAGTATAGCTGTCACTATGGTGTACGCTGACATTAACAATGTAAAAGATTAAATGTTTCATTATGTATTTTCGTCACGAAAATGTGAATTTCAGTCATAGTTTGTTGGTTTGTTTTTTAATTTTGCACATAGCTATACGAGGGCTGTTTGCGATAGCCGTCTCTAATTTGTAAGTGTGAAACTACAGGGAAAGCATCTAATCATCACCACCCACCGACACTCTTTTCTTGACGAATAGTGGGATTGACCGTCACATATACCGCCTCTACGCCTGAAAATACGAGAATGTTTAGTGGGACGGGTATTTGAGCCTGGGATTCTTAAATTAGCGCCACCTGGTCATGCCGGATCCTGAATGTTTTAAATCGATTCCCTAATATTAAAACGTAAAGAATAAGATATTGAAATATTCTACTTTCTATTATTAAGCTCCAAACAAGGAATTAATGAACTGCTGAGTTATAAGGCTAAAATCCATTTCGACTTTATTTATAATTTTGTGTTTGACAAAAGCAGAAAACAGACAATTAAGTAAATGTTTCCGGTTAATATTCAGTGGAACTACTTGGTAATAATGTAGGTTTTGTTACTATATGTTTCTTTGGTTTTTTTTAGGTGAAAAAGTCGTAACTCGGAAAGGAGAGACGAAGATGAAAGCAGAGTTAACCATGTTGATATTTTTAAGTGTTTATTGAAAACCAAAACATTCGAATCTAGAAGTGACTATGAACAAACTGTCCCATCCAGAATGAGTTAAATTCAAACAATCTGCAGTATAATAACGTTATATATATATGTATTTAACATTCAACATTAATATTTATTTTCTAATGTATATATTTAGTCCTTTAAAAACTTTGTTACCATCTCAATGAATTATACAATCAGTTACCCCATTGATGGACTATACAATCAGTTACCCCATTGATGGACTATACAATCAGTTACTGTCTAAATGAACTTTACAATCAGTTACTGTCTAAATGAACTTTACAATCAGTTGCCACATTGATGGACTATACAATTGTTTACTGCCTCCATGAACTATACAGTCAGTTACCCCATTGATGGACTATACAATCAGTTACTGTCTAAATGAACTTTACAATCAGTTACTGTCTAAATGAACTTTACAATCAGTTGCCACATTGATGGACTATACAATTGTTTACTGCCTCCATGAACTATACAGTCAGTTACTTCCTCTACACAGTCGTTAATAAATGGAAGACTAACGACAATAAGGTATAGTTCTGAGAAAATAGTGAAGACGAGACAGTCATCCTTCTTTATTTTCCACCATGGCACTCAGGACAGTTGGCATCAATCTCGGCAAACCTCCCACAAAATAATAAAATTATTACTGTCTTGTGGATCATTGTCAACCCTTTAAAAACAAAATGAGATGGAAAACATGAAGGGAACAAACAGATAAATCAATAGCCGTAAAAGATTGACTAGGTACATGACAATAAGTAAAAGAACTGGTGTTGAAGAAAGAAAGATTGTGATCTGAAAACATACGCTCCACAGGGTGACTCCTGTCATCAATATCAGCACCACTCTAAAGTGGACTGTGTCCACTTAAGTCTTCCAAGATGAAAAAGAGAGACTGCTGTCCTATAAGAGCATCAAGGTTTGAATGATAGTAGCTCTTTCCTGGAGACGAGTAGAAAGTAGTAATGATATGATCCACGGATATATGGGCAGTTACAGCCTCCAAGGGCTTATTGAGATTGCAGAAAAGGAGGATACATACTGGTCAATCACATTTTCACGAGTTCGTCCAGTTCACAACCTGTCATAAAGAAAGATTGCCTAAAGGTGACAGTATCAGCAGTTTGAGGAATGTTTTCTGTAAGAAGAGACAAGTGAAATGATAGAATTTGATCAAGACCTTAATGTTACCCAAATTATAATGAAAACCTCGACAGTTACTCCGTATTAAAGTGGCCAAAATTTTGGTGATGGAGGATTAAATGAAAACCTTTCTATTTGTAATCACGACTCTTTCGTTTTAGAAAGAGTTATTTCAATCTTCATAGAATTTTCACTGGCTCATTGGTCAGATATCTATCATAAGAAGGAGACTATAGTGACTAAAAACGTGTTAGAATAATGGTTGTACATCTTGGGGCCAAGAAAATTGACCCGAGCAGTCACAAGAAGAAATGTTTCTCGGAAAGATTTGTCTGCGTTCTTCCTGTGTCAGTGTAATGGAGAACAGCGATGAAACAACTTCAGGATAAGAAATGTTGTTTTCAGTACTTTGTATCTTCTTTCCATCCTCCCACTTTGAGCAAGATGGAAAGTAAGATGGTTTGAAACCATCACAACTGGTGCAGTAAGGATTCACTTGACATTCGTTGGCTCCATGACCTTTGCCACCGCAACGAACACACATCACAGAACTACGAGTAGGTGTCTTTGAATATCTGAACCACTGACACTGGAAACAGTTGAGACAGTAAGGAATACAAGGCTGTACCTTGCAGTTTACATAATCTACCTTGATGTTGGCAGGCGGAAGTGTCGAGGTGAATGTAAATTGGTTGGCAGCATAATGCCTTCTTTAAAAGCGTAGACATGTAACAAAACACAAGCTTCTTGGCTTTAGAAACTAGTGAAGATCTATGATTCAGGATGTTTCGTAAATCTCTTCAGCAATCATTCTTCAGGAGGAATTCAAAGTAGCATGGGGAGTAATCACAATAGGTATATCCTTAATGGTCTTGGAATCCAGGAGGATTCTACTATGTTTTGGTGAAATGTTTGAACCAAAATGTTTTCAAAATGTAGTTTCTCTGACTCTGGAGAGCCAGCAAGATTTTAATCGCTTATGAATTACAAAGAGAGAAATTTGTCATAAAAGTTTGTCGATAAAAATGCAAAATGAAAATACGAGGTACAGCTGCTGTTAAATGTTGTCCAAAAATACGAGGTACAGCTGCTGTTAAATGTTGTCCAAAAATACGAGGTACAGCTGCTGTTAAATGTTGTCCAAACGTAACTGTTTTCCTATAAATGTTTTTTTTGTTTTTGATTACTTACTGAAGGATCCTTCAAAAATAGAAAAACTTTAGTGGCCACTGACCTCACACACCTTGAAGTTCTACAAAGAGATGCACTACAGTACTAAAGCAGAGCATAGTAGACATGCTAGGGTTTCATGGGCACTATACCTAACTAAATACTACTATCAGAAACAACACCCTTGAGAATATTCAGCACTGGTACTTGACCCTGGGGTAGCCACCTCAAGGCCATCTGTCTACAGGACTTGAAGGCTAAAGTGCTGTTGACACAAATTGACCAATCAATGACAACCCTTAACTACCAGCATCCTCTCCTGCTCACGGGTCACCAGACAGGACAAACACTTATGTGGATGTTCAGATCCTAGAGAAAGTAAACTGAAAATATAGAATCCATCCTGGGAGGTCCCCTCACCACGTATAGGAATCCACCTCAAGAGAATGATCAAAGGGAGACACAAAAGTGTATCATCCACGATTAGTATAAAAAAAATTAAGAGTAAAAAAAAATTGTCCACCAGTAATGAGTGAAAAAAATCAAAGGAAAACGGAAAACTCTCACCAGAGTGCGTAATGGTGTTGTTTTGTTGTTGTTGTTGTTAACTACCCACGAGCGAGTATTGAAACCAATGTTTAACGTTGAAAGTTCAAGGCTTTCTGGTGAGCCGAGGACGTATGTAATATAAAGATTAAGGAAACTCTGAAGAAATATTATGAAATTATCATATATTTAGGATTTAGTGTTGGATTAGGGGTGGGGTGAAATAATTATAAAAGTGTCTGACTGCCTGTAGATGAAACATATGGTAAAAAAAGGAAACCGAGATGTACGTCATAATCAACCGTTTTTAATAACAATAATTCACTCGGTATTCTTTCATGAATAGGTAAACATTGTCTTTCTTTTATCATCAAGTGAGATAATCTTATTAATGTATTTATTTATACGGTTGATCTGTGAAAACCACCAACATTATTGAATCAAGTTGTGATAATTTTATCCTTGTTTTATATCATAATGAATCATCTGAACTCTTTTTTACCGCTGGAATCGTACTCCGAATTTGAACGTTGTAAGCTCACATATGAAGAATATTAAACCCAAGAGAAAATGTGATTCAAACTTACTTTATAACTTTATGTCGAAACCTACGTAAGAACTTATCTTTTATAAGTTATAAAATAAAGTTTCCACCAAGGTTAAACACAGATTCTTCATTGTGCTGACCAGTGTAATCAATGGATCCTATCTTAGAAATTCTACTATATTCCTATGAAACCCACTCTCACAGCCAGAGTGCTACGACCAGTACTTAACTCTCGTATAAATAGCCACAAGTTTCACTTCTTTTGATGCTAACAGAACAATGTTGTACAGCTTAACGCTGGTGTACTTGTAACAAACAATAGCTGATAAAAGTAATTTATACGTGTTTTAAGTTAACTTGCATTGGGGTTAAGGGACGTGCATCAATTAACAGTTTTGTCATCAAGATATGTAAATATGAAAAATAATTAGTAGGGTTAATATATTAAACTACGAAAAATCTAACTGGGAACTGGTTGGCACCGGAAAACTAAACCTTATAAAGGAAATAAATATCAACCCAAAAGTTTTAAACATTCGATAAAATATCGGTGGATATTAATATGTTTGAATATTTATTTGTTAATAGGAATAAGTTGATTATTAATCGGTACCTATTTTATATAACAGTTTTCTTATCTCTAGCGCATTACAAGCCGTCTTCTATATTAACACGAGCCTCACCAGGATTCCTTTGTTATGTAAAAAGTCGTCTGTGCTCGAAACGAAACCAGCACAAGAGAATTGAGCACGAAAGAAGTAAAAAGCGTGGTTTTAAAATGGTGTTGTAACCGGTTTATTACCAGGAAGTACGTTGTTGTAACCGGTTTATTACCAGGAAGTACGTTGTTGTAACCGGTTCATTACCAGAAAGTGCGTTGTTGTAACCCGTTTATTACCAGGAAGTACGTTGTTGTAACCGGTTTATTACCAGGAAGCACGTTGTTGTAACCGGTTTATTACCAGGAAGCACGTTGTTGTAACTGGTTTATTACCAGAAAGCACATTGTTATAACCGGTTTATTTGCAGGAAGTACCAATATGGAAGAAGAAAAATCGAAGCTAAAGATGTCTTTGATCCAGAACATGTGAAACGATTAATAGCAGCAACATTAGGGCTAGGGTTAAGATGGTTAATGGTAATAGGTTGCTTGTTACCGTTTCTAAAGGAGCTTCGTTCTGAGTAATGGCGAGTTAACGTTAGATGTAATGTTACTGAAACACATGGAATAAATTATTATTAGCCACAATAAGTTCGGAAGAAAGGGATTCAGATGAACTGGATAGAAACAACTAAAACAAAAGGTTCGTGAAGAAACCTTTGAACAAATTGTAGGAACAGCCAAACAGAGGTAACAGGAGATTTTACAACAGTAGATCGTGATTATCAAGTTCGAAGGCACCTGGGCCCGACATGGCCAAGCGTGTTAAGGCGTGCGACTCGTAATCTGAGGGTCGCGGGTTCGCATCCCTGTCGCGCCAAACATGCTCGCCCTCCCAGCCGTGGGGGCGTTATAATGTGACGGTCAATCCCACTATTCGTTGGTAAAAGAGTAGCCCAAGAGTTGGCGGTGGGTGGTGATGACTAGCTGCCTTCCCTCTAGTCTTACACTGCTAAATTAGGGACGGCTAGCGCAGATAGTCCTCGAGTAGCTTTGTGTGAAATTCCAAAACAAACAAACAAAATCGAAGGCACCTCGGCTTTGTGTGAGAGAAACAACTTAAGTTTAACTTTCAAACTATATCAATAGCTTAAGATTTGTTATGTCTAAAAATCCCTGAGGTAAGACATGTGTCAGAAACAAGTCCGTTTAGTTATGAGGCTAAAAAACACACAAAAAGTTTTACGAGGTTGTGTCTAGGAAATATTTATATTTTGAAATATTGTATAATTAGTGTGTCCGAGAGATGGGAAACAAATTTTCGAAATGTATGACACTCACACGTGCAGTACCGAAAAGGTTCTTGTAATGTTTGTAATAAAAGTCATTCTTTAAGATGTGCTAAAACCACGTAGGTCCAGAAAGTCTTGATAAACTAAAACCCTTATAACCTGAACGCTTTCGAAAGGTGGACCTTTTTACATCAGGGACAATCTGAAGAATAAAGGTCCATCTTTCGAAGCGCTCTGGTTATAAGGGTTTCTATTTCAGTCAATCTTTAAGAACTGTCGTTAATCAGCTGATTAACGTGACTTGATATATGTTGATGATAAGAGTTAGGGTTAAAAAACTATTTCATTTATAGGGGTGGATATTCTTCCTACGGAAATACTGTGTACCATTAATATGTACAGTTTGGAATATAGACATTCGAGGAAAGTTTATATAAAATTATAGAGAACCAAAATATAAAAATTGTGATACTTTATACAGGGAACATTACAGAACTCAACAATGTTATATTCAAGTTTGTAATAATACACATGTGGTTTACTTTTTGTTGAGTTGGATTTAGTATTAGTTAACTTCCCACTTTACTGATTTTATCCTCTCGTATAATAGTCTTCCAGTGGCACAGCGACATATCTGTAGACTTATAACGCTAGAAACCGGTTTCGGTAACCGCGGTGGGAGGAACACAGATAGTCGCTTGTGTCGCTTTGTACATAACTCCAAATCAATCGATAACTTTTATAATAAAAATTAGTGCCTACGTAGTTTAGGTTTAGCTTAATTCCTCAGAATGATTAAAGAAAACATATTTAATGGCTTCTGGGGTCAGACATGGATACTTTCTTATTTTAAAAGACTACATTTTTTACAAAGACAAAGTAATCACGAACTTGAGCAAATAGTAGCACCATCGCCTTGTGTAACATATGAACACTTCGAATTTGGAATTCGGCTTTAATTTTTAAGTTCAAGGAGTGTTAGTTTTATAAAATCCGAAAGTAATATTACATTATTCAAAATAAAAAGAACACGGCCAGAATAAACATAAGTCGAAGTTTGTGAGCCAAGTTTTAAAAGGCTCTGCTTTTATCACGTGGGGAGGGGGAACTCGTGGTTGTATCACGATTTATAATTAATGACTGAAACTACATGGATAGCAAATTTCGCTTATTAGAAGCTGCCATTATTACGCTTAGCTAATTTCTTGTTGCCTGGCAAATATGACTTGGTAACAACTATCATTAGTATGTAACAAGTACATATGTGTCACCGAGAATTATTATCTTATAACCTCTTAATTAGACCGGTCTGTAAAACTCATCATTAGAAATACAGTAATCTCGAAAACAGTTCTAGTGCTATCTAACGGAGATTAAAATAGCATAAGTTACTCTCGTAACTAGAATTACAGTAAACTCAAAATGGTTGTAGTGCTATCTAGCGGTGGCTAAAAGAGTTCAAGTTAATATTCTAGCTCGGATAACACTAAACTCAAAAATAGTTGTAGTGCTATCTAGCGAAGTTTAAAAATAGCTTGAGATACGCTATGTTAATTTTCACTGAAACAAATTCTGTTAGGTTGCTTTACAAGTTATTTGATATTTATGTTTGACATCATACGTTGTTTGGTGTCGACAGTTGAATTAAGTTTCAATTAGTTTTGCATTTCGTTATTTTGTTTTATGCTTTAAAGTTCATAGCTATTTAAAATTTCCCGATAGGTAATCTGTATCGACACATTACGAACTATGTTTTAAAGACAGTTGTATTTTAATATGCGTTACTGTTTATTGTATTATTAACGTCCAATCGGAATATTGTGAGAAATTTGGTCTATTTGTGGCAGACGAAATAAATATATTTGGTCTGTTTGTGGTAGACTAAATAAATTTTTTTTCATTATATTGTTATCTTCATATAATCAGGAACAGTAAAATAAATGTTTTCTGAGTATGTCTCTTTAATATATTTTACTATTTTGCATTATAAAATATTATTACTTTATTTGAAATTTAGCTATTCGACTAGAGGGCGGTTCGTGCATTTACGCATAGAATCACGTAAATTTTCTGATAGATAATTCCAAGAGATTAGCTGTAGTGTGGAATTGTGTTCACTATAAATGAACGCCCCATGTATGACAAAAAAGACATCGTATAGTATGAATTAAAACATGATAATAACACTGATACGTGATATAAATAATACGTAAATAATAATAATAAATAATACGTAACTGATTCACCAACTTTCTTTTCCTTCTTCCTAAAACACTGAATTATTTTGGTTATCTTTCTTTTCTCTTTCTCTGTATAAAACCCCTGGTGGCCTGTTAGAGCTGCCTCGACTTATTTGTTTGTTTGAAGTGAAGCAAAAAATTACGTAATGAGCTGTAAGTGCTCTGCTCTTTAGAGGTATTAAAACCCGCTTTCTAGCGTTGTAAGTCCGATGTGCCACTGAGGGGAAGATGGAAAAGAGTTTCACTGTTGTGTTCTCACCTTTGTGATTACGTTATTTCTCACACATAGTTTTAGGTTGTTTTCTTTATCAGAATTTAGTCGAAAATTATTCTCTCCATCCCCACGCCCAAGACGCTGTTTTACTCGTGGCTTAATTTACTTGAAATTAATGGCGTATTGACATGAGCGACCTTCTCCTTAGAGTTGTTGCAGGAAACCTGAAGTTTCATATAACATCAACAGCAGGTCACGCTTCCTTCAAGCGTTTCGAGCTCTATATTTAAGTATTACTTTCAAGTCACTTTTGGCTCTCGTTATCTTCAGAACTACTTGGTGGTCGCTTCGGTACCATACTTCAGTAATTATAACAAGATATTAATGGTTTCTGTAACTTTAAAATGTGAATAATGTTTGAGTACAGCAAACCCTCCGTCGCCATTACAAAAAAAAAAAAAAACCACGGAAGGAATTTGTTGCGTTTTTTAAAACTGTTACTTAATATTTTTAACGACGTATTTGGAGTCAACTATAAAAGAATTTGGTTTAGAATTACCCCTTCAATTAAAGCATCAAGATTAATTGGTCTAGTGGTCTACGTATCGGGCTAAGGAGTGGAAGCTTCTAAGTATAGTTTCAATGTA
Organism: Tachypleus tridentatus; assembly: GCF_004210375.1. Classification (NCBI taxonomy): domain Eukaryota; kingdom Metazoa; phylum Arthropoda; class Merostomata; order Xiphosura; family Limulidae; genus Tachypleus; species Tachypleus tridentatus. The sequence continues at coordinate 148,168,657 of NC_134826.1, read as the reverse complement.
CCTCTGAACAGACATTGAATTTTATTTTTAATTTGTAGTATTATAAAAGTAACAGTCAATTCCGTTATTCGGTTAAGAGTAGTTATTGAGCATTACTTTTGTGAGAAGTTTTGAGCTAAACATGGTTTAACATTGTAGGGCTCTGGCCTGGTTGTTTAATGAAAGGTACATTTCAGGTTTAAAATATAACGTACCAAAAGTAAGAATTATTTACAACTGATACTGATTACTCACATTTTTAATACAGGAGGTTTGTAGGGATTTCCAAGTGAAACAGTTGGATTCAGGATGAAATTCTCAAAACTAGAGGAAGTGCGGTAACATTTAAAAATTGACACTGGAATAGTTTGTTTATTTTCCTGTTGTTAAGTACAAACCTAAGCAACAGGGTACTCATGTCGTGCCTATCACAAATATTGAAAGCCGGTTTTGTGTTCAAACTTACCGCTGAGGCGCTATGGAGAATGAACGGGGGAGGAGTTCATTCTGGTACCAGGAATGGTATATAGTCTGGTACCAGGAAGGGTATATAGTCTACCATCAGGATGGGTATATAATCTGGTACCAGGAATGGTATAAAGTCTGGTACCAGGAAGGGTATATAGTCTACCATCAGGAAGGGTATATAATCTGGTACCAGGAAGGGTATAAAGTCTGGTACCAGGATGGGTATATAGTCTGGTACCAGGAATGGTAAGGCAAAGTCTGGTACCAGAAGGGTATATAGTCTGGTACCAGGATGGGTATATAATCTGGTACCAGGAAGGGTATATAATCTGGTACCAGGAAGGGTATATAGTCTACCATCAGGATGGTATATAATCTGGTACCAGGATGGGTATATAGTCTGGTACCAGGAAGGGTATATAATCTGGTACCAGGAAGGGTATATAGTCTACCATCAGGATAGGTATATAATCTGGTACCAGGATGGGTATATAGTCTGGTACCAGGAAGGGTATATAGTCTACCATCAGGTTGGGTATATAACCTGGTACCAGGATGGGTATAAAGTCTGGTAGCAGAAAGGGTATATAGTCTGATACCAGGATGGATATATAGTTTGATACACCAGGAAGGGTATATAGTTTGATACACCAGGAGGGGTATATAGTCTGGTACCGAGAAGGGTATATAGTCTGATACCAAGAAGAGTATATAATCTGAATACTGGGCAAGTAGTGGGTTAGAACCTAGTGAATAAACACGATTTTTGTCGCTTGATCGAATAAAGATACCACAGAAAAAGGCCAGAGGAGAGCTGTATTTATCCAATGTAAGCAGTCCATGACGTATGTGACAACCTAGTGTATTTTTAATGAGAGATCAGAGGAAGTTCCAGTTCTCAAGATGAAGGACTATCTACAACATTTTGTTCATGGGAAAAAGAACATATTCGGTTATCTATAATTTTGTAATTGTGTGTTTTTTAGCGCAAGGCTACAGAATGGGTTACATACGCGCTCTGTTTGTCGCGGGAAAATCGAGCTTCGTGTTTTATCGTTGCAAATGTACAAAGTTACTTCTGACATGGGGAACTGAGCACATGGATAAATTATTTAAAGAAATATTATCCAGACAAAAGATAATCGAGTAAAGAGCATTGAGGTACAACTTTTAGTACGAAGTATAAATTAATTTTTTGTGTGTAGTAAATGATTTTGAGTTCTATTTTTCAAGTTAAACAGTAGTTGTTTTGTGATTAATTTTTGGTTTTTGAATTTCGCACAAAGTTACTCGAGGGCTATCCGCGCTAGCCGTCCCTAATTTAGCAGTGTAAGATTAGAGGGAAGGCAACTAGTAATCACCACCCACCGCCAACTCTTGGGTTACTCTTTACCAACAAATAGTGGGATTGACCGTCACATTATAACGCCCCACGGCTAAAAGGGCGAGCATGTTTGAGCGACCGGGATTCGAACCTGCGACCCTGGGATTACGAGTCGAACGCCTTAAACCACATGGTCATGCCGGGCATGTTTTGTGATAAAACACACAGCTACATAAATAGCTATCAGTGCTCTACCCACCACAGGTATCGAAACTCGGTTTCTAGTAGTATAAGTCCGCAGAAATACTACTGTGTCACTAGGGGCAAATTAAACAGAGAAAGCACTTCTTTTCCTGCACAGACACTAATTTTTGTTTTAGATGGCTCTTATATTTATTTTATATTTGGTCGGTAGGTAACGCTGCATATAAAGTTTCACCCTACAAGTACAAGATGTACCACGTGGAAAGTTCTCTGTACTAAGGAGTATAAATACGACAAACAATCAATACAATTTTATGATGTTGTGAAAACATGTGCATTCAAAATCAATGAGAGATTAAAATAAGAAAATATTTCTTTGTCAAACTGTGATTATTGTGTTTTGTACTAACAAAATTCTTCGGTATAAAATATGTTTTCATGAAACAAAAGTTGGTGCAGCTGTCACTGAGTCTTTAAAGATTTTGTGTCATTATTTCAAGGAAAAGTTATTTTACCAAAATTACCGGATAAAAGACTTCCAGATTTCACATACAGCTGTTCTTGATCTGGGGCTACTGACTGAAGAGAGAGACAATCACTCTGCAGCACGTACTATCTTCAGAGTACTGGGCTTGTTCAACGACATTATGTTTCCAACCTTGGACTATTCAATCCACAAGCCGCACAATACAAGTATTAAAACATGTACAACGTATTTTGGGAATAAAGCACGCTTTGAAATATGTTTTTTTTTCTACATTATATTTAAGTATCCAAGTTTTTAAAAATAAAATAAACGACATTTACTTCCAATTATTACCTATAGATGGCATGAGAAGAGGGTACTAATTAAAAATGATACTCTGACAAGTAAGATTATAATGTTATAAAGTTATAATGTTATACAAATGCTGTACATTTAGCTAGTCGTTTTATTGTCTTTGTTACCACTCTAACGTTAAAGAGTAAGCCTAACATATAAGGAGGTGTTTCATAGTTAACTTGAAGACCTTAGGTTATCTATCGTCTCTTTATATTCACGTAATTATATGATTTCTCTGAGTGGGTTAATACATGTCACGTAATTTACGTTTTACCTGAAACCATTTTCTTTATGTAACCTTAAACGCGATTATTCCGTGAAGAACTATTTATGGATTTGCTTTCCTGTAAGTAAAGAGACACCTGGCAACAGATTCCAATCCTAGACAGGCTAGAAACAGGTCAGTGTAATTAAAAACATTAAAGTTAGAATGACTAAACTTATTTGATCAATGAATATAAAAACCTATTGCTCTAGTCTGTAACACGTTTAAAATTTAATAACTTTTGTTCACAATACTGTAAATTTAAATTACAGAACCAAAACAATGATGTCATTGAATGCACGGATGAGGACATTGATAAGAACGTAATAAGAATATACAACAATACAACCCTCATCAAACAACCTTTGTTCCACCAGCAAGTACACACTTGTCATTGCAGCTTTACTTATATTTTTTATTGCTTCCTACAAGTGTTTTTTTAGCGCGAAGCTAGAGAACAGACTATGTGCGCGTTAAAATAATTATGGGAAATCGAACTCTAGGTTTTAGAGTTATATATCCGAAAACTTATTTACTGGTGGACCTTAACGCCTATATACTGACCATTTGGGTTTTACAAGGATTGTAATAAGCTTATTTGAATGATTTAGTTTCAGAGTTCCCGAATTTTGCTAAGCCTTTCTAAATGTTTAATATTTAGAGATTTCAGAAAGTGTCTATATATCATAATTATTACAAGCTGTTTCTCTTGTTTCAGACATATACACAATGTTTCCAAAACTATTTAAGTGGCCCAAAATAGCAGTTCAATGTATTTCGGTATAAATGTATTTGCTCACTACGTGATGGAACAGGCATGATCAGGTGTTAGGGACTCGTCATATGAGGTTGTAATCCTCGAGATACCAAGCATACTTTCAGCCATGGGAACGTTAATACGTAACTGTTAGTTCCACTACTCTTTAGTGAAAGAGTAGCCCAAGAGATAACGGTGGGTGATGATGATTAGCTGCCTTCCATCCAGTTTTACACTGCTAAATTAGGGACGGTTAGCGCAGATATCCCTTGTATAGTTTTGCGCGAAATAAAAACAAACACTAAGGAAAAGGAAGTACATCTTGGACTTATTAGTTGCAAAAACAGAGTAATTGTTGTTGTTTTGAACTAAGCACAAAGTTACACAATGGACTCTCTGTGCTCTGCCCACCACGGGTAACAAAACCTGGTTTTCAGCGTTGTAAGTCCGCAGACATACCGCTGAGCCACTGGTGGAGTGCAAAACAGCGAATAAATATTAATATCTCACCACCAATGTGTTAAAATTCAAGCACCCGATTTATTTATACAGGGTGGGATCCAAATATTGGTTTAAAGAACTAACTAAAACAACTCGGGTGAAATAACTCATGTTTTATGTAAGAAACTGGAGAAATAAACAATGGAGTTAATTGTAGTACTGAAGGTATTGTATTTTTTATGTGTATGTGACTTTTATGTAACCAAGGAACTAATAAGCCTACAAGTAATTTTATGTATAAATAGTTGATGAAAAATGTGTTTCATTGGAAAGCTAAAAGTTTTCACATAAATGGATCCCAAAGCTTGTGTTTGGAATAAACAGTTTCACATAAACAGATCCCAGACCTTATGTTTGATATAAGTTATAAAACAGTTTCACATAAACAGATCCCAGACCTTATGTTTGATATAAGTTATAAACAGTTTCACATAGACGGATCCCATGAATTGTGTTTGTTTAAACAGTTTCACTAAAACGGATCCCAGTGCTTGTGTTTGGTATAAACAGTTTCACATGGACGGATTTGGATAAACAGTTTCATATGGACGGATCCTAGGGATTGTGTTTTGATTTAAACAGTTTCACTAAAACGGATCCCAGAGCTTGTGTTTGTTATAAACAATTATCATACTATTAACCCACTTATTTTTTTTGTTTTGTGAAAAACTTGGCTTCTAATATCTGAAGCACTTTGGTAATCAAGTTAAGTATGATTGTTTAGTCTGAACCAATGGTGCACAAACGTTTTGAGTCAGGGCCAAAACAGACTTCTCGTAACTGTTGGAGGCCACAAAAAGTGAAGATTAAAATCGTCCCACAGTTGTTTCACACAAGATGGACATCACATTTAAGAACACACATATAACGATTATGGTGTTGCATGGATGGTGCTGCATGTCATCTACGAGCTTAGAAATGTCTGGCTTGATGTTTGACGTTGAAAGATGCAAGACTGCTTCCAGATGATCACCAGTCAGCTGATTGCGAGTGTTGTTTTGTTCAGTTTCAAATGTGAGAAAGCCTCTTCGCAGCAGTACGTGCTTCCAAACATGCTGGTGTGGACAAGTGCGTTATCTTTCAGATTAGCAAATGTATCAAGCAACGTTTTGTAGAAGTCAAGCAAACTGTTTTCTCGATAAATAACACAACACGCAGTTCATCAGATGCCTGGAGATCAGGAAGTTTGAGTTGATATTCTGCTGACAAGTCATCCACTGACACACTTAGTGGATCAGCAAAAGTTTCATCAACAATCTGCATTGGTCAAAGTCATGAAACCGTGAGTTGAAGGATTGAATCGAGGTATCTAGCTTCCCAACATAAACTTGTGTGTCAATGTCCTGATTCTTCTGTAGCTGTGACTGAAAAGTGGAAAGTGCACGAAGTTACTTGATGCTGCTTGTTGCCGGAACAACTGCAACTTTGTCCTGAAAGTTGAGATGTTATTTTAAGCTGACAGACAGGTGATTTTGCCTTGCAACTTCAAATTCAGATAATTCAAGTGTTGTGTCATGTCGACCAGAAAGGTCAAATCAGCTTGCCATGCTGGATCAGTTATGGAAATCACTTCTGTGTCTTTGTTCTTGCTTCTGAGGAATTCTACCACCTCATCAATCAACTCCCAGAATTTTCTGAGCATCTTCCCTCGACTCAGTCGGCGTACTTCACAGTGATACACAAGGTCAACATAGCCTGAATCAATTTCTTCAAGAAGACTCTGAAACTGACGGTGCTTGAGTCCTCGTGATTTGATGAAATTAATAGTTTTTGTCACTAATGCCATCAGTGCCTGAAAACCAAGTTCTTTACTGCAAAGGTTCTGCTGGTGAATAATACAGTGAAACTTCACCAACTGTCTGTTCTGCTTTCCTCAATGCTTCATCAACAGTGCTACCAGCCCGCTACTTTCTCCGGTCATGGCTGGTGGTCATGGAAAATTCTTGAGAGCAAGAATCAACAGTAGTTGGCGTACAAAATATAGAGTGAATTGCTAGAAACTGTCAAAATTTTAGAAATAGAATTAAAAAATCAATGAGAGAAATGAACTAAAATGTATTCTCTGAAATACAAATCGATTATGATTTGTCACCTGAGAAAGTATTAGGGAGTGTTCTAATGTCTCCACTGGTCAATCAGAGTCCAGTGATAAAGATAAGTTAGAAATCCGATTAGGGAGTACTCTAATATCTTCACTAGCCAATCAGAGCTCAGTGATAAAGATAAGTTAGAAATCTAATTAAAATTCAAACAAATCAAGCTTGGACGAGTCCGCATCGAATCCTAGAAAGAGTAAGCCCATATAGAAGCAGAGAAAAACTAGACTGAAAGAAATTAGACTTAACTCTGATCGATCAAGGCAAAATTACAACTTTGAACCCAGTCGATATATTAAAGTACAACCATTCAATGAAAATGAAGTTAATAAATATTTACAACATCTTTGGAAAGTTGCCTAAACCATAAAATAGCCCACCAAAAAATGGTAATTATTACATTAGAGTGTTTTAACCGATAAAGTATAAGAAACTTATGGTGCTCTCTCCAAACGATTATATGGGTTATGATAAGGTTAAAGCAGCTATTCTCAAAGCATATAAATTGGTAACTGAGGAGAATCCAGACATGTTTCTTTCCTGTGCGTGATTCTGAACTCAGGTTAAGAAATTAAGGTAAAAGAAACAATAGACTCGAGTTCAGAGAGAGCGACATTGTTGATTTGTCTCGGACAGGTTTTGGATCTCACGGGGATTTTGTGAATAACTGTCCTACTGACAATTCAACTTGTAAATGACAATAATGAAAGTGAGAGATCTAATTCACCAGGTTGTGAATAACTGTCCTACTGACAATTCACTTGTAAGTGACAATAATGAAAGTGAGAGATCTAATTCACCAGGTTGTAAATAACTGTCCCACTGACAATTCACTTTGTAAGTGACAATAATGAAAGTTAGAGATCTAATTCACCAGGTTGTGAATAACTGTCCTACTGACAATTCAATTTGTAAGTGACAATAATGAAAGTGAGAGATCTAATTCACCAGGTTGTGAATAACTGTCCCACTGACAATTCACTTGTAAGTGACAATAATGAAAGTTAGAGATCTAATTCACCAGGTTGTGAATAACTGTCCTTCTGACAATTCAATTGTAAGTGACAATAATGAAAGTTAGAGATCTAATTCACCAGGTTGTGAATAACTGTTCGACTGACAATTCAATTTGTAAGTGACAATAATGAAAGTGAGAGATCTAATTCACCAGGTTGTGAATAACTGTTCTACTGACAATTCACTTGTAAATGACAATAATGAAAGTGAGAGATCTAATGCACCAGGTCAAGTTCAGTTTGATAAAAGTAAACTGATCAATGATCGAGAAAAAGGTTCCGCAGATCTCATCACTTTATAACTATGTACTCCCCAAAGCAGATCTCATCACTTTATAACTATGTACTCCCAAAGGACAAACTGGAGAAAATTCCAAGTGATTGCTTTTCGAAAACTGGCTTGACCATGAGAAAACGGAGACCACCAAGTGTACCAGCTTCAGAGGAGGAGCTGTTGTTTGTCAAATTGTTGTTCCATATTACCCTGAAATATTGAAAGTGGCCCAAGATCTTCCCACTGGAGGTCATTTAGGAGTCATGAAGACACAAGACAAAATGATGAGACAATATTTTTGGCCAGAAATTAAGCAAGATGTATCTCAAATTTTAAAATTTGTCCCACATATCAGTTGGCTGGAAAACCCAATAAAATATTCCTGTTACTTCTTTAAAACCTATTTCAAACCAGCTTTCAAAGATCACCTATTTTGAGTGATTATTAATTGTGTTAAGCCAAAAATATAACATGTGTTTAAGAACTTTCACTTGTTATGTAATTCTTTTATAATAAGGTTATTTGTATTGATTGTGTTATATATTGTTATGATTATTGAAGTTGTGTAATTCTTTGACAATGTATTATATTTAATGTGCTGTTCGCAGTGTTTATTCAAATATAACATTTTAGATAAAAATTGGTGTCATACAGTTTTTATTTCTCTGAGGATAACAGATTCACACGTTTCTTTTAATACCTACTTTTGTTTCAATTTGATGCACGTGACCTGTTGGATGTGTATTGTACAAATCCCGGCTGTTCTCAAAATTTGTAGAAGATTCTCGAGAGTAAGAATCTACAATATTTGTTTTACGACAATACTAGCGTTTCTTCGAACATTGTTGAACATTCGAGAGTCTCTCTTAAGTATATAAAGGGTCGAGAGACAGAATAGAATATTTTTGGTCAGCTACAGTCAATATACTATAAGTCTCGAAAATTAAAATTGTGACAAACATTTATTAATTGGAAAACTAAAGATATTTGACTAGAAACGTTTATAGATTTTGAACATTACAAGCCGCTAAACTTAAGTGAATTAACTTCATTCATTAGTATTTCTACAAGGAAATTAAATATCTTCGTCTGTAAAAAGTCAGTTTATAAGTGACGTGAGGCCAACCAATATAGCTAGCTTATGTAACAATGTCAACTCATAATTAATTTGCTCGTCATGGACCTGAACCTTCGACAATATATTCAGTTCTAGACCAGATAGAAGACTCAATATGGTTTGTAAGTTTAAAGAACTCTTGCATATAAAGAAATATTTTAATAACTATTTGATTTGGTTTGAATTTCGAGCAAAGCTACACGAGGGCTATATACGTTAGCAGTTCCTAATTTAGCAGTGTAAAACAAGAGGGAAGGCAGCTAGTCATCACCACCCACCGCCAACTCTTGGTGTACTCTTTTATCAACGAATAGTGGGTAACACCCTCATGGTTGAAAGAGCGATCTTGTGTGGTGTGACGGGATTCAAACCCGCGACCCTCGGATTACGAGTCGAGTACCTTAACCACCTCACCATGCCGGGCCAATATCTATTTGTAATAACTGTTATTATAAATTATATTTTTGTTAATATATTAAAATGTATTTGTGTTATGAAAGAAAATTCTGTGTATCAGTTTGAAATCGTAGTACGTGACGTATTACGTAACAGAGATTCGTCTGAAATGAATCACGATACGTAACATTATCACAGACACTCACTGTAACTCCACCTCACTCGTATATTTAAAACCACTGTTAATTTATTCATGGTAATCACACGCAGAACCGGTTTCTAGGATCTTTTAAACAAGGTTCTTTATAAACAGGAAAGTTGCTAAGTCGGAGATTGTTACTTTCTTTCAATGATGGCAAACACCTGAAATGCTGACTGTCTCAAAGATACCTTTTACTTGTTTTTATAACATGTTTCATAATAAAAGGTATTTCATTGTATAATTTGAATGTGTATATCCTTATAATTTCGTCCGGCATGGCCAGGTGGTTAAGGCCTCTCGACCATGTAATGTGAGGGTCGTGTGTTCGAATCCACATCAAATGGGCTGCCTCTTTAGTTAGTGGGGACGTTATAATGTTACAATCAATCCCATTGTTTGTTGGTAAAAGAGGAACCCAAGAGTTGACGGTGGGTGATGATGACTAGCTGCCTCTAGTTTTACACTACTGAATTAGGGTCGGCTAGCGAAGATAGCCCTTGTGTAGCTTTGAGCGAAATGCAAAAAAAAACAACAAAACAAATTTATAATTTTATGACCTCGGTGTCTTAACCCTAGGAAATTTTATGACTATCAAAGAAGCTGTTTTGTTGGTTCTAAATGTGTGCCATGATGTGAATTTGTTTTTTTGTTTTAGAGGAAATTTCGCTTTAAAATGTTCAACTGTTATGTGTGTCTAAATAGTTGTGATATTCTAGAGTAAAATGTTCTATTTACTGTTAGATGTTCTAAAACTGTTATGTGTCTAAATAGTTCTGATATTCTAGAGTAAAATGTTCTATTTATTGTTAGGATGTTCTAAAACTGTTATGTGTCTAAATAGTTCTGATATTCTAGAGTAAAATGTTCTATTTACTGTTAGGATGTTCTAAAACTGTTATGTGTCTAAATAGTTGTGATATTCTAGAGTAAAATGTTCTATTTACTGTTAGGATGTTCTAAAACTGTTATGTGTCTAAATAGTTGTGATATTTTACAGTAAAATGTTCTATTTACTGTTAGGATGTTCTAAAACTGTTATGTGTCTAAATAGTTCTGATATTCTAGAGTAAAATGTTCTATTTACTGTTAGGATGTTCTAAAACTGTTATGTGTCTAAATAGTTGTGATATTCTAGAGTAAAATGTTCTATTTACTGTTAGGATGTTCTAAAACTGTTATGTGTCTAAATAGTTGTGATATTCTAGAGTAAAATGTTCTCATTTACTGTTAGGATGTTCTAAAATTTGAGAAACTTGTTCTGAGTTGCTTTAAATGTTTATCTTCATTCTGTTTAGTCATTGTTTTATAAGAGACAACAAAGAAAAGTATTAGTTAAATAAACGATTGATCATTAGTCAACTGTGTAATGTTTATATTACAGATTTCTTTTCACTAAATATGTTTGTGTGTTTTCTTATAGCAAAACCATGTTATTCTGTTAAGTCCACCGTTGAAAGCATGATTGTGAAGTCAACTGTAATGGTCATATTAAAAGAGTTCTTTGACCAAAGATAAAATTGAAAATATGATCTGTAGTCAGACTTAATGAATTTTTTGAAGCCTAAAAGCCTTATAGTAATCCTTCGGTTCACTGGACCGAAGTTCTGTTGATAAATTTTAAAATAGGTTTAAAAGTAATCGAGGGTACATTAACCTCTACATCACATGTTACCTTTAGTGAAGAACAAAATACATCTGAATATAAGTAGTAATAAAGTAATCGAGGGTACATTAGACCCTACATCACATGTTACCTTTAGTGAAGAACAAAATACATCTGAATATAAGTAGTAATAAAGTAATCGAGGGTACATTAGACCTCTACATCACATGTTACCTTTAGTGAAGAACAAAATACATCTGAATATAAGTAGTAATAAAGTAATCGAGGGTACATTAGACCTCTACATCACATGTTACCTTTAGTGAAGAACAAAATACATCTGAATATAAGTAGTAATAAAGTAATCGAGGGTACATTAGACCTCTACATCACATGTTACCTTTAGTGAAGAACAAAAAAACATCTGAATATAAGTAGTAATAAAGTAATCGAGGGTACATTAGACCTCTACATCACATGTTACCTTTAGTGAAGAACAAAATACATCTGAATATAAGTAGTAATAAAGTAATCGAGGTACATTAGACCTCTACATCACATGTTACCTTTAGTGAAGAACAAAATACATCTGAATATAAGTAGTAATAAAGTAATCGAGGGTACATTAGACCTCTACATCACATGTTACCTTTAGTGAAGAACAAAATACATCTGAATATAAGTAGTAATAAAGTAATCGAGGGTACATTAGACCTCTACATCACATGTTACCTTTAGTGAAGAACAAAATACATCTGAATATAAGTAGTAATAAAGTAATCGAGGGTACATTAGACCTCTACATCACATGTTACCTTTAGTGAAGAACAAAATACATCTGAATATAAGTAGTAATAAAGTAATCGAGGGTACATTAGACCTCTACATCACATTTTACCTTTAGTGAAGAACAAAATACATCTGAATATAAGTAGTAATAAAGTAATCGAGGGTACATTAGACCTCTACATCACATGTTACCTTTAGTGAAGAACAAAATACATCTGAATATATGTAGTAAGCAGTTGGTCCACTGTTTTATATCAAATAATAAATTAGGTGCAGTTCCATAATATTATTCACATGAGTAGCGAAAGAATGGTTGTGGTTTTAATCCATGGCTTGAGATAAGTTAGTTATACTTTTTGTTCTTTCTAATAAATGTTTGCGCTCGGTACAAAGATGATAATTTGAATTGTTACAAGTGTTATAGTTAAAGGCTTAAAACACATTATAAAACCTTTCTAGTGAGATACAGGGTTCGAAGTCCGACCTTCACAGTGAGAGACGAACAATGTGCTAGTTTAAGTTGTAGTTACTTGATTGACCCATTTCAACTTGGCATATGAAACTATGGGTGAAGTCTTGTCAGAGGTCACTGACACAATAACTCATATATATTTATTATGCAGATGACCATCGGTGATTTGATTTTTCAAATACATTACCTATATATATACGTATTAATTAGATAATTCACAACATTCTGTACTAACATTATGTGAGGATACTTATCAGTGACTTCAAGGAAACAGCTGAAAGGTAAAATTGAGCATTGTTGTAATATACAAACCATTTCGATGTCTGTTCTAAAAAGTAATCGACTAGTTACGCCGGTGCTCAAGGCCAATAAATATTCTGATCGCATGAATTGTGCTGAGCTGTAACTTTGTTGCGGCTGAGACAGAGACGTGATTTTAACTGTGAAGAAACCTGGCACTGAGACGTAAAGAACGTGTTCGCTACAATGAAGGTTTTCATCCTCTTCGCCTTGCTTTATCACAGCAGCGTGTATGTGTTATCAGTAAATACAACCAAACCAGAAATATCGTCAGCACAAGATCTTGTTCCAGTCCCTTCGAGTGATTTAGAATCAACCAGCATGTTCACAACACCCTACACCCTTCCTCCTACCACTGAGCCTCGAAAGTTAGCTCTACAGAACAATCTGCTTATATGATATGGAAAGCTGAAAGGAATACCAGAAATATGGTGAATTCACTATACCGTAGTTTTCTTCCTAGTTTTATAAGAAGGAGTGGTGATACCAACCTGTCAAGTCATTGTATGTCCAGCATGTTAAAACTGATATTTGGGATAAGGAAACTTAAATCATGGACCATTAGAAGTAAGTATATATCCTTGATTTGTATTAATATTTTAAATATTATATCTTTCCACTTGCAAACCTGGAAAATTATTTTCAAAACCCGACTGAATATGTTTATATCGTATAACACTAATAACCATATATAACACATATATGTATAACCAGTTATGTTTTCTGGTACTCTAATATTCCAAAAGTTTCCTATATATATATATGCTTTCCTGGAAAGAAATGTTCCTTTTCCTACATGTCATCCAACCTTCACTAGCTTTCTAAAAGTAAATATTTAAATTTATCGAACACACATAATATCAAATGAGAAATTATTTATTTATAAATATTTTCCTACTACAGTTTGATGTAAGTTGGCTCTGTCGTAGAGCCCAGGATTTCGGATCTGACATCCTTGATCTGAATCTGTGTTTTGGATGCGTTTTAAAAGTAACAGTCAATCCATTAAGGTGGAACTTGTGGTGTTTTGAAAGTAACAATCAATCCCTTAAAGTGGAACTTGTGGTGTTTTGAAAGAAACAGTCAATCCCAGGTGGAACTTGTGGTGTTTTAAAAGTAACAATCAATCCCTTAAGGTGGAACTTGTGGTGTTTTAAAGTAACAGTTAATCCCTTAAGGTGAAACGTGTGGTCTTTTAAAAGTAACAATCAATCCCTTAAGGTGGAACTTGTGGTGTTTTAAAAGCAACAATCAATCACTTAAGGTGAAACGTGTGGTGTTTTAAAAGTAACAATCAATCCCTTGAGGTGGAACTTGTGGTGTTTCAAAAGCAACAATTAATCCCTTAAGGTGAAAATTGTGGTGTTTTAAAAGTAACAATCAATCCCTTAGGTGGAACTTGTGAGGTTTTAAAAGTAACAATTAATCCCTTAAGGTTGAACTTGTTTTTTAAAAGTAACAATCAACCTTAAGGTTGAACTTGTGGTGTTTTTAAAAGTAACAGTCAATCCCTTAAGGTGGAACTTGTGGTGTTTTGAAAGCAACAGTCAATCCCTTGAGGTGGAACTTGTGTGTTTTGAAAGCAACAGTCAATCTCTTGAGGTGGAACTTGTGGTGTTTTGAAAGCAACAGTCAATCCCTTAAGGTTGAACTTGTGGTGTTTTAAAAGTAGCAGTCTATCCCTAAGGTGGAACTTGTGACGTGTTTGTTTCACTCTTCTTTCTCACCCGTTTTTTCATACTGCTCCACCTTACTTCACCACCTTAAACAAGTCAAATCAAAATACAAGAAAACTCCCACGTAAAGGTAAATAATCTTTCATGAGAAGGGACGGAGATGAACCACAACGTTCCTGACTACTCTTGTTGGGGAGAGAATTCATCAGGATGACTACTCTTTCTTGTTGGGGAGAGAATTCATCAGATGATGAACCACAACGTCCTGACTACTTTGTTGGGGAGAGAATCATCAGATGATGAACCACAACGTTCCTGAACTACTTTTGTTGGGAGAGAATTCATCAGATGATGAACCAACGTTCCTGACCAGTGTTGGGGAGAGAATTCATCAGATGATGAACCACAACGTTCCTGACTACTCTTGTGGGGAGAGAATTCATCAGATGATGAACCACAACGTTCCTGACTACTCTTGGGGAGAGATCAGATGATGAACCACAACCCTGACTACTCTTGTTGGGAGAGAAATCATCAGATGATGAACCACAACGTTCCTGACTACTTTTGTTGGGGAGAGAATTCATCGATGATGAACCACAACGTTCCTGACTACTTGGGGAGAGAATCATCAGATGATGAACCACAACGTTCCTGACTACCTTGTTGGGGAGAGAATTCATCAGATGATGAACCACAACGTTCCTGACTACCTTGTTGGGGAGAGATCAGATGATGAACCACAACGTTCCTGACTACTCTTGTTGGAGAGAATTCAAGGCTTATCTCTCTAAAGTAAACCCCGATCAAGGTTTCGTTTCATGAAGATGGAATGAGGGTGGTAGGATGTTTAAAATCAGAGACGGTGACAGATAACATCAGTTGCTGTAAATACATAATATGTAATACATTCTGCTTTAGAAACACATTTCATTATGTTTTTTTCTCCTTTAACTTTTACCGTACAGTTTTAACTCACGTGTTTCTCTCAAGTTTTAACTCATTATCCATCTACATAAACATATCCAGGAATTAATTAGACTTCGAAATCAAAATTTAAACAGAATCAGTATCTAATTCCAAACTCCCTGGCTCTCAATGGTAAGTTTGAGGGCTTTATAATTGTGGTGCTTTTTCTGATAATTCTCATCAAAGAAAACAAACACGTTATCGCTCAAATGAGATCCAAAAGGTTATTACATTTTAGTCAAGTTCAACAACCTTGAACCAGTTTTATTAATGAAACACCAATTATTCAGTTCCTTGAACTTGCTCATGCTCGTTGTAACAAATCGTAACCTACTGATCCATATTGGTCAATACCTTCAACTAGAATATACAACAAACATAGGCACCAACTACACCTAATTACGACAGCTTTTATGTGTGTAACAAAATGTTGAATTTTTACAGTATATAATCAAGAAGGAAACTGCTCCT
>NC_134826.1:148077547-148152455 GCF_004210375.1 Tachypleus tridentatus | reverse complement strand
GGTGTTGAGATGGGTGTAACAATAACTAAAGAAAGTTACATGTGTTGAGATGGATGTAACAATAACTAAAGAAAAGTTTACGTGTTGAGATGGGTGTAACAATAACTGAAGAAAGTTACATGTGTTGAGATGGGTGTAACAATAACTAAAGAAAGTTACATGTGTTGAGATGGATGTAAACAATAACTGAAGAAAGTTACGTGCTGAGAGGTAAATAAATAACTAAAGAAAGTTACATGTGTGTTGAGATGGGTGTAACAATAACCAAAGAAAGTTACATGTGTTGAGATGGGTGTAACAATAACTAAAGAAAAGTTACATGTGTTGGAGGGGATAGTGTAACAAACAAAGAAAAGTTACATGTGTTGAGATGGGTGTAACAATAACCAAAGAAAGTTACATGTGTTGAGATAAATAAAATAACTAAAAGAAAGTTACATGTGTTGAGATGGGTGTAACAATAACTAAAGAAAGTTACATGTGTTGAGATGGGTGTAACAATAACTAAAGAAAGTTACATGTGTTGAGATGGGTGTAACAATAACTAAAAGAAAGGTTACATGTGTTGAGATGGGTGTAACAATAACCAAAGAAAGTTACATGTGGAGATGGGTGTAACAATAACTAAAGAAAGTTACATGTGTTGAGATGGGTGTAACAATAACTGAAGAAAGTTATGATGTGTTGAGATGGTGTAACAATAACTAAAGAAAGCGAGATGGGTGTAACAATAACCAAAGAAGTTACATGTTTGAGATGGTAATAACTAAAGAAAGTTATGTGTTGAGATGGAATGTAATGAAGAAAGAAGGAATAAATAACAAAGAAAGGTGAAACAATAATAAAGAAAGTTACATGTGTTGAGATGGGTGTAACAATAACCAAAGAAAGTTACATGTGTTGAGATGGTGTAACAATAACTAAAGAAAGTTAGATATGTTGAGATGGGTGTAACAATAACTGAAGAAAGTTACATGTGTTGAGATGGGTGTAACAATAACTAAAGAAAGTTAGATATGTCTTAACAATCATTGAATAAAGTTACATACGTCTCAGCACATAATGAAAAAGTGCATGCGTCGCAACAATCTTAAAGAAGGTAACATATGTCTTAACACATAATGAAAAAAATGGCATACGTCTTAACACAGGTTCAGCAAAATAAAATTACTGGCCAAAATAAAAAACACATTACTTTTTCATTTTTCCATGAAATCATTCAGCTAGAAGTAAAATCTATTTAGAACTGTTTTGATACATTTGTACTACACAACATCAGTTCTGTTATTTACTTTTACGGATTTCTCACGCTCTAGATAAATATGTACAAACAGAAATAAAAATAAAACTCGATGTTGTTCAAAACTTGAAACAGTGCTGTTGTGTAAGATAATATGAACTTTAGTTTCCATTTATTTATAATTATACTATATTATATTAAACACTTTTAACAGTGCTGTTGTGTAAGATAATATGAACTTTAGTTTCCATGTATTTATAATTATACTATACTATATTAAACACTGTTAACAGTGCTGCTGCTTCAGACAGAGCACATTTTTGCCCATGTTTATGTTACGGTATGTTTAGAATGATTACTTCTGGAGATGAAACTTAACCCAGTTTGCCATCTCGAGGGCTCCATTGAGGTGACTCGTTTTAGGTAAAGGGCGCGTGAAAATGACCACAGGAAATCGGTTAATTAAAAAGGAAAACATATATTTATACTTTGGAATCTATGCAACCAGAAACGACCAATCTTTACGATATTCAACACGCACATAGTTTAGGATAGTTAATGATTTAGAAACATAATCGTCGCCAAGTCGCTCAGCGAGTCTGACTAGTTTGTGTACTTACTTTATCAGTTCTACGAATCTATACTTGCGGCTTGTTAATATAAAGACGACGGGAATCCAGAAATCTTCCTGGATCTGTTTTGATTTGGTTGACGCTAGATGACAAAACTATTCCTACTGTTCTGTCTATACAGAGAAATCATCATAGAACTTGGCAGCTGTGGTTAAGAGTTTAATATATAACACGTTAATGTTCAGTTTTCTCTCCCTCTAGGAAGAGTTGGATACATTAAAACCTGTGTCTTCTAAAAGTGAAAAGAACACTTTTATACAAACCACAACATTTAACTTTTCATATGTCAGTTACAAAACAAAACTAAAACTTACATGCTGCAAAACAAAACTAAAACTTACATGTTCGCCGAAAATTATAATTATTGGCTTTCTCCTGCTCTTACTCGTAGTAAGAAAATTAGAACCATCTGGTGCTTACATTAGAAACTTCCCTTATGCGTTCAACAATTGTGGTTAAAGGAACTTCATTAGATAAACGTCTCTGGGTGATCAATCACAAAATGACGTAATTTTTAGCTAAATTACGTGTTTCCGCGAAGCTTGAGTGCACGACATATTAGAGCTAATTAGATTGTCTCCGTATGGTGACGATAAAGAATTTACCAACTTCTAACATTACTTACCCCTAATTTCTCTTTGTTCCAGATGTAATTAAGCTGAAAAAAACAACACAAGAAAAGTAAAATGAGAGAAAAATGGATTATACACCAATGGCCTCAGTAAAATGATTTTCTTTGAGACACACTGTTTGGTACTGATAAGGCAGTGTGATTGCTATCTTTGTTTTACATACAGTTACAAAGGGAGGCATTTCTGTAAAACCGTCACTAATTCTACATTGATAGACTAAATAAAGCAATTAGACAAAGGCGACCACCACCGCCGATAATGAGACACATTAGTCGAATAACGGGACTTGTTACTTTTAAAACACATCCACAGCCTCAAATAATGGAACAGAAGTTTCGATAGATCTTCGTCTGAGTAATTCGAGACGTTAACCACTAAGCCACGCCCGACCTAACGACCTGTTTCAAAGGTGTATCGCAAAGAAAATGTCCCTTTATCGAAACTCTAACTGTAGCGTTGTAAATCCGAAGACTGACCGCAGTCCCAGAGGGTGACTTATTAAAAGAAAAGTGTTACTTAAATTACTTTATTATAGTTACGAAAGACACAAAAAGTTCAACTTCTCTGTTTGGCCTCCGCTGGTACAGCGGTGAAGTCTATGGATCTACAACGCTAAAATCAGCGGTTTGATCCCCTCAGTGAGCTCAGCAGACAGCCCGATGTGGCTTTGTTATAACAAAACACACACAGACTTCTGTTCTACACACTACAGTAAAGTTTCACTGAAAATACAAATAGCGTTTGAAGCTAAGTTTTATAAGAGTTTAGTATTGGATTCTCGTCACACTAAACATGCTCGTCCTTTCAGTCGTGGAAGTATTATTATACAATGTTCAGTGACATTATTCATTGGCAAAAGAGTAGCCTAAATGTTGGCGGTGGGTGGTGATGAGTAGCTGTCTTTTCTCTAGCCTCACACTGCTAAATTAGGAACGGCTGGCATAGATAAACCTCGTATTACTTTGCGCGAAATTTAAAAACAAAGAAACTTAGTGTTGAAAACATTAACGATAAGATAGGTTATATGTTCAAGCACGTAAATTTCTCTTTTTGGAGCGTCCGAGTGGCATAGCGATATGTCTGCGGACTCACAACTGTAGAAACTGGGTTTCGATACCCATTGTGGGCAGAACATAGATATCCCATTGTGTAGCTGTGTGCTTAACCTAAATAAGCGATCCTTTTTAGAATTTTGGCGAAAAGATAAACAAGGGCTGTCTGTGCTCTGCTTACCATTAGTTCGAAACCCAGGTTTTAGCACTATAAATTTACAGATTTACAGCTGAGCCAATGGTAGATCTTTCCGAAATGATATACAAGAGGAAGGCAGTTAATGAACAACACGACGTTAATTCATTGGCTGCTATTATCTCCCAAATAACTGTCACTTTTATATCGCACCTACAGATTCAAAGTACACATGGTCACAAATCACACACGATATGTCGTATTTATTCATTTTGAAAATTGAGAACATTTTAAAAAGTTCAAGAAATTTCTCTTTTCAAGATTTTTTCTCAATTCCTTTTCAATATACTTATTATTCTGGTCCATAATTTCTTTGTAACATTTTTGCAAAAAAATAACCTTTCTAAGACAAAACACTTCAATTAACTATCATTTTTTATTCATTGTTATATGGTCTGGACATGGTTGATGTCAGATTTCTGGTGTTTTATGGTCTGGACATGGTTGATGTCAGATGTCTGGTGTTTTTTGGTCTGGACATGGTTGATGTCAGATTTCTGGTGTTATATGGTCTGGACATGGCTGATGTCAGATTTCTGGTGTTTTTTGGTCTGGACATGGCTGATGTCAGATTGCCAGTGTTATATGGTACCGGTTTGGAACTTTAATTTGCTTTTAATAGCTCTGTGTACTTGTGTTCTACAAGTTTCTAGCAGTGTTACCGCCAACTCTTGAGCTACTCTTTATGAACGAATAGTGGGATTGACCATCACAATATAATGTTCCACGGTTGAAAGACAAGCACATGTTCGTTGTGACGGGACTAAGACACTAACTATCCACAATACATGATTAAGTGAGAGGTTAGGCTTTTAATTTCAGATTTTACAACAAACCAACCTATGAAATTATTCAGTGACAAAAGTAGTAACAAATATTAATTATACTTATACACGCGCCTTGATGCCCTTTAGGTTCTAAAGTGACAATTTGAGGTTTTCCAGCTTTCTAGTTAACCCTAACGTAATACTAACCTATTGACCAGTTGATGTGAACGAGATGACGTAACTCCAGCAACGTCATTCGTAAGGAATTCATCTATTGGCCATGTTTGACTTCACGAGGGGTAAACATGATTAATTTAATTTCTGTTTACTCACACACACTTATTCTCTTTAATTTTAAACACATATATGATAAATATTTAAATAACTCAAAAGGTATGCGTTCTTTCATCTTCTGGATTTTTAAAGATGTATGACAAACAATTCATTTTTTCCAACATATACATATACGTGTAAGAACTGGATAGAAGACCACTAAATACCGCACTTGAATAGGGTCATAAATCTATAACGTTTAAATGAAACATGTTATTAAGAAAGGTCAGGGAAACACGAGCTGCTAAATGTTTGTATGAAATGGTTTCTAAAGAATAAAAAATTCAGACAAAATGGAATGTAAGTAATAACTAAGCTCCCACTGATCGCGGTCTGCGTTTCTTAAGATGGTAACTGGCAAAATTGTAAAGTTATTCGAAACGGATTTTCATTCTCACAGTTATGTTCTGTATTCTTCACAACTCTTCTTCTCCGTTTCGTTTTGACTTCAAAACGCGAGTCGTAACGACAAGTATAAGAAAGTTAATATTTACATTGTTTTAGTACGAGGTTCCACAATGGGCTATCTAGTCTCTGTGTAATAAATGGAATCGAACCTTAGATTTTAGCTTTGTACTTCCGCAAACGTACATTGAGACTTTCTCTTCACGAAAGTGTAATAATAATAATAATATATAATAATAAATAATAAAGATGTAAAATAAATAATAAAGAAATATTGTGTCTTTAATTCTGAGTAATTGTTCAATCAATATTATAAAACTCAAAAAACAGTGCTGAGATTTCATGAATAAAATATGTTTTAAAAAATCTTAAATGTTTTAAATTAAATTGTATTTATGAGAAGATGTTTTATTTTGAAGCATTTTATGAAGTATCATTTACACTTTCATATCAGAACATTTTAGCTCAGTTCTTTTACCAGTTAGCGCTACCTGGTGTCTATAATTACAGGCATATATTTTTTGAGAAAATAATACTGATATAGTTAAGTAAATTAAATTAAAACAAAATTAAAAGGAAAGGCATTGTTAACAAACACGTCCCTCACTAGTACACAAGTAAGTATACGGATTTCCAAACCTATAATCAGGGGTTGGATTCTCCTCAGTGGACTCAGCAGATAGCAGGTGACTTGGCTATAAATGAAAACTCACTCACTCGTAGAGAAACAGCAAATCCAAACATATGACCAATTGTTATAACCAAAAACAAGGTAGCTCGTACGCTGGGAACGTTTTCAACAGTGCAGTGTATTTAGTTTTGTTTTGGGTTATGAAAAATAGATGTACATATATATAATGTGAACTGATTAACAAAAATCTACTGTATACAGAAAATCAATTGTAAATTTGAGTTATCCAGACAAAAATCTGATTCGTGATGGAACAATACTCCTGAGTGAGCAAGTTAAAATAAACGTGGTGATATATCCGTTAGTTTTAACACATATACGTGTTTACGCTGCTGCGAGGACCCACGTATTTTGTTGAAGAAATAAATATTGTTATGCACATAACACTACTTCCCTCACTTTCACAAGTTTATTTTTATAGTACTAAATACGGCTCCGTCAAGTACGTTATTTCTATAACATTGCAACCCCAGGTTTATCAAATAGGTGTTGTAGTCTATTTCATTAACTTTCTGTATATCACTGTGACGTAAATTACAAGACTGAACTTTGTATGAAGTGATTACAGGAGGAGAAATACGTTGATACTTACGTTCAAAGTAAATAGTCATTTGTATACTCACCCAAGAAAGTTAGTCAAAGACTAACATCATTTAATACCCTGTTAACCTGAAGATGACCTAAGAAGGTCGAAACGTTGTTCTCTGATTCATTGGCAAAAGTGTTAATACCCATACCAATCATTCTGAGATATATTTTTATTTTAAGTTGGTTTCTCGTCATTTGGAATTTAATTCCTGAGTAAACTGTACCAGCGTTATATATATATAACGAATATATATATATATATATATATGCGATAAAACAAAATGTAAAAAATCATGTATTGAAGTAAAATGTATCTGAGGACGGCCGGTATGAATACTAACACTTACTTACAAAAGCAACATAGTTCTCTGCGTTATAAGTAAATTTGGTTCGTTTTGAATTTTGCGCAAATCAACACGAGGGCTATCTGCGCGAGCCGTCCCTAATTTAGTAGTGTAAGACTAGCGGGAGGGCAGCTAGTTATCACCGCCACCGCCAACCGTTTGGCTACTTTTTAACCAACGAATAGTGGGATCGACCTTCACATTTTAACGCCTCCACGGTTCAAAGGGAGAGTATGTTTGGTGTGACGAGGATTCGAACTCGCAACCCTCGGATTACGTCAGTAGTAAGTGTTAATACCCATACCAGCTAGTTTGTTCAATAATAAGTGTTAATACCCATACCAGCTAGTTTGTTCAGCCAACTCAGACTTTACTGATTTCCCACTGACTTATTTCTGACCTGTATTTTATTAAGACCAAAGAACAAAAGAAACAAAACAAAAACGAGTTGGTTTTAAAAACTGTTTTTCTTTATGTATTTCGCCACTGTTTTGTTTCAGTTAAAAGTTCGACAATGTGGAAATTCTACCAACTATTTATAGACGACTAATAGGACGACAAACATGTTCAGTAACAAACATTTAATCCTAGAACGTTTCGGAACATACCTACTCCATCTGCAGTAAGTTATATTATACATGGTAAAATATTAGGTACAGAAATATTATACATTCTATAACAGTAATTAAAATACATAATGAAAATGTGAAATAAATTGAGAGAAAATCAGATAAACAGAGAATAGAAAATATATAATGATATTATAGAAGTTTTTGGAACAGACTTAATTGTAATGAGGTTATGTTGTTATTTAAAGTTAGGAGTTCATAAACTTTATTTAACTAAAAGTTCATTATTTGAAGATCTGGATGATATCAATTTGAAATTCATAATTCAGACTGGTTGGCTGGTGTTTTGACCATATGTGTGAATCATTGAGTCTGGTGAATATTTTGTTACCAGTTATGTTTGATATTCCCATACGTTCGTAGCTGTAACTGGTGTATAGTTTTGTTACTGTTGTTGTCATTGTTATTTAATCGTAATGTTGACTTGTGTAAGTATAAAATAAGCCTATCAAAATATCTTATTCAGGTAGCATAAAACAGAATATCAAATAATCAACTGTACCTCGCGTGCTTTTTTATCGTACTAATTCACCAGAAAGACAGTCCGTAGTACCAAAGTACTCTCTGACTGTTACTAATTGTCACGAAGCCTGATTCGTCCACATTTTACCATGGATAAACTCGATACAAGCTGCTATAAACCCAGTAAATGTACCTTTCTCTTCCCACTGTCCCAGATTTATAAAAATGATAACGTTACCTAGCAACACAGAATTTAAAATATAATAAATTAGCAGATGCTTATTGAAACAATTCAGCATTAATTTTCCTGAAAATAGTGATGAGTAGATATAAAATGTGTAGTAAATATAATCCCTTGGAGCAGAATATGTATCCAATATGATTGTCTAGTGGGCCCTTTACAACCGTCTTTTGTCTTTCCATGTGTTACTTCAGTAAGGAAAGTTGAATTTCGTTTGTTTTTAAGTAGACGAGACAGACTGTAATACATTGCTGGCAAACATTTTGTTGTTTTTTTCTTTTTATGCAATGGGTGCATCTAGTGCAATAGAGCGCTCAGCTTCGCTAAGTAGCCTCGGTGATAGTTTTGCTGGACGCCGCCGTTCCTTATTATTGAACTGAGCGCAAGAAAAACTCGGTATCGAAATAAGCACTTTTTGGCAGTTGTTATTTCTATTAGTATAAAAGTGGAGATTTTCAGCTGAAGTTAAACTGATTTATTCAACACAGTACAATAAAATCATACGTGTACCAAACAGCAACATGAAATATAAATATACATAGACTGAACACCAATAAATATATATATTTAAACACGTTCCTCTCTCTCTACGTTTTTACCGTTTATTCTTTTATCTTCAAAATAGTTCTTTCTATCAGTCGACAAAACAAGTCCATAAAAAGAAACATCTTGTACTCATAATAAGTTTTCATCATATTGATCGTTCAGTACATATGAAGACCGATGGATCATTGTTGATACCGGTATGAAATTTTAGGAATAAAAAAAACGAATACTTTACCTGTAGTGTACTTTTGAAAAAAAACAACATTCTGATGTACAACGTTTCGCTATGATTAACTGTTCAGAGTATACATAGTGTGGCAAACAGACATCTGATTATTGTGTATATAATAGGATATAATACAAAATTTGTTAGTTTATAACTTCCACACGAAACAAGCCAACGGGCTGCAAACCAGGAACCACAGGATTCAAAGGCCGAGCATGCTAATACAAGGTCACACTTGGCCCAAGGATATAATGAAGAAATTGGTGACCGCACTCTTTTCTCATAGTTTCATAACCATCCCATCATGTTATTTTCGTTTTCTCTCCTGGTGATTTCTTCACCCTTAATAAAACGGAAAGAAACGATAACCAGCGAGGTCTTGACCCGATGCTGATGTAACGTTATGAGATAATTAAGTGAGAAGATTTTTTAATACTATATCCCTGTATTAGATCAAAAGCTGATACCTACCCTCATTAATCACTCCCTTAAGAAACGAAACCTGCCAGGATTTCTGAGTTCTCTCTCCGTAGGGGTGTTTATAGTTGGAACGCACACTAGTTAACAGAGCCATCTGCTGGAAGAACATTCCAATTTGTTTCGCAAACAAGAAAGTGTCGTTGTATATTTACTTTAACATAACCCTTAGACTTTTATGCACGTGGTATAATTCATCTCGTCAATTGGCTGTTAAAGTTATTCACCATAAATTGGACTTTACGATAACAGGGAACGCTACACACGTCTTTCTCTTACAAATGATCGGTAATGAATTCGTAAAAATTATGGAAAGTTTATTAGAAATAAACATTAAAAAAAAAAGAACATTATCTGGTGTAGATAAACGACCAGTTCACGTGTTTTGTTTGTTAATTCGCTAAACGACCGTATCCTAGCGTGATTATTCAGAACTATTTTTCTCTTTTGTTTTTAATCACGACTGTATAAGTCTGTACACAATGTAAATGTATAGTACACGAGAAGTGTAATAGATTAAAAAGTTCTCACAACCGTTACATATGTTCTGTTTATAGTTCTAGTAAAATAATGTGTTAATATCCGTTGTGTAACCACAATGAGACATTCATTTCGACGAGAAGGGAAGGCCATCAGTACTGACTTATTTTCAAGATAAATAGAGTTGGTGTGTTTGTACCATGTATTACTAGTACAGCTGTTACTATGGTGTACGGTGACATTAACAATGTAAAGGGTTAACTGTTCAGTACAATGTATTACTAGTACAGCTGTTACTATGGTGTACCTTGACATTAACAATGTAATGGGTTAACTGTTCAGTACAATGTAATTACTAGTACAGCTGTTACTATGGTGTACGGTGACATTAACAATGTAAAGGGTTAACTGTTCAGTACAATGTATTACTAGTACAGCTGTTACTATGGTGTACGGTGACATTAACAATGTAAAGGGTTAACTTTTCAGTACAATGTATTACTAGTATAGCTGTTACTATGGTGTACACTAACATTAACAATGTAAAAGGTTAACTTTTCAGTACAATGTATTACTAGTATAGCTGTTACTATGGTGTACACTAACATTAACAATGTAAAAGGTTAACTTTTCAGTACAATGTATTACTAGTACAGCTGTTACTATGGTGTACACTAACATTAACAATGTAAAGGTTAACTTTTCAGTACAATGTATTACTAGTATAGCTGTCAATATGGTGTACACTAACATTAACAATGTAATGAGTTAACTGTTCAGTACAATGTATTACTAGTATAGCTGTCACTATGGTGTACGCTGACATTAACAATGTAAAAGATTAAATGTTTCATTATGTATTTTCGTCACGAAAATGTGAATTTCAGTCATAGTTTGTTGGTTTGTTTTTTAATTTTGCACATAGCTATACGAGGGCTGTTTGCGATAGCCGTCTCTAATTTGTAAGTGTGAAACTACAGGGAAAGCATCTAATCATCACCACCCACCGACACTCTTTTCTTGACGAATAGTGGGATTGACCGTCACATATACCGCCTCTACGCCTGAAAATACGAGAATGTTTAGTGGGACGGGTATTTGAGCCTGGGATTCTTAAATTAGCGCCACCTGGTCATGCCGGATCCTGAATGTTTTAAATCGATTCCCTAATATTAAAACGTAAAGAATAAGATATTGAAATATTCTACTTTCTATTATTAAGCTCCAAACAAGGAATTAATGAACTGCTGAGTTATAAGGCTAAAATCCATTTCGACTTTATTTATAATTTTGTGTTTGACAAAAGCAGAAAACAGACAATTAAGTAAATGTTTCCGGTTAATATTCAGTGGAACTACTTGGTAATAAAGTAGGTTTTGTTACTATATGTTTCTTTGGTTTTTTAGGTGAAAAGTCGTAACTCGGAAAGGAGAGACGAAGATGAAAGCAGAGTTAACCATGTTGATATTTTTAAGTGTTTATTGAAAACCAAAACATTCGAATCTAGAAGTGACTATGAACAAACTGTCCCATCCAGAATGAGTTAAATTCAAACAATCTGCAGTATAATAACGTTATATATATATGTATTTAACATTCAACATTAATATTTATTTTCTAATGTATATATTTAGTCCTTTAAAAACTTTGTTACCATCTCAATGAATTATACAATCAGTTACCCCATTGATGGACTATACAATCAGTTACCCCATTGATGGACTATACAATCAGTTACTGTCTAAATGAACTTTACAATCAGTTACTGTCTAAATGAACTTTACAATCAGTTGCCACATTGATGGACTATACAATTGTTTACTGCCTCCATGAACTATACAGTCAGTTACCCCATTGATGGACTATACAGTCAGTTACCACTTGATGGACTATACAATCAGTTACTGTCTAAATGAACTTTACAATCAGTTGCCACATTGATGGACTATACAATTGTTTACTGCCTCCATGAACTATACAGTCAGTTACTTCCTCTACACAGTCGTTAATAAATGGAAGACTAACGACAATAAGGTATAGTTCTGAGAAAATAGTGAAGACGAGACAGTCATCCTTCTTTATTTTCCACCATGGCACTCAGGACAGTTGGCATCAATCTCGGCAAACCTCCCACAAAATAATAAAAATTATTACTGTCTTGTGGATCATTGTCAACCCTTTAAAAACAAAATGAGATGGAAAACATGAAGGGAACAAACAGATAAATCAATAGCCGTAAAAGATTGACTAGGTACATGACAATAAGTAAAAGAACTGGTGTTGAAGAAAGAAAGATTGTGATCTGAAAACATACGCTCCACAGGGTGACTCCTGTCATCAATATCAGCACCACTCTAAAGTGGACTGTGTCCACTTAAGTCTTCCAAGATGAAAAAGAGAGACTGCTGTCCTATAAGAGCATCAAGGTTTGAATGATAGTAGCTCTTTCCTGGAGACGAGTAGAAAGTAGTAATGATATGATCCACGGATATATGGGCAGTTACAGCCTCCAAGGGCTTATTGAGATTGCAGAAAAGGAGGATACATACTGGTCAATCACATTTTCACGAGTTCGTCCAGTTCACAACCTGTCATAAAGAAAGATTGCCTAAAGGTGACAGTATCAGCAGTTTGAGGAATGTTTTCTGTAAGAAGAGACAAGTGAAATGATAGAATTTGATCAAGACCTTAATGTTACCCAAATTATAATGAAAACCTCGACAGTTACTCCGTATTAAAGTGGCCAAAATTTTGGTGATGGAGGATTAAATGAAAACCTTTCTATTTGTAATCACGACTCTTTCGTTTTTAGAAAGAGTTATTTCAATCTTCATAGAATTTTCACTGGCTCATTGGTCAGATATCTATCATAAGAAGGAGACTATAGTGACTAAAAACGTGTTAGAATAATGGTTGTACATCTTGGGGCCAAAGAAAATTGACCCGAGCAGTCACAAGAAGAAATGTTTCTCGGAAAGATTTGTCTGCGTTCTTCCTGTGTCAGTGTAATGGAGAACAGCGATGAAACAACTTCAGGATAAGAAATGTTGTTTTCAGTACTTTGTATCTTCTTTCCATCCTCCCACTTTGAGCAAGATGGAAAGTAAGATGGTTTGAAACCATCACAACTGGTGCAGTAAGGATTCACTTGACATTCGTTGGCTCCATGACCTTTGCCGCCGCAACGAACACACATCACAGAACTACGAGTAGGTGTCTTTGAATATCTGAACCACTGACACTGGAAACAGTTGAGACAGTAAGGAATACAAGGCTGTACCTTGCAGTTTACATAATCTACCTTGATGTTGGCAGGCGGAAGTGTCGAGGTAAATGTAAATTGGTTGGCAGCATAATGCCTTCTTTAAAAGCGTAGACATGTAACAAAACACAAGCTTCTTGGCTTTAGAAACTAGTGAAGATCTATGATTCAGGATGTTTCGTAAATCTCTTCAGCAAGCATTCTTCAGGAGGAATTCAAAGTAGCATGGGGAGTAATCACAATAGGTATATCCTTAATGGTCTTGGAATCCAGGAGGATTCTACTATGTTTCGGTGAAATGTTTGAACCAAAATGTTTTCAAAATGTAGTTTTCTCTGACTCTGGAGAGCCAGCAAGATTTTTAATCGCTTATGAATTACAAAGAGAGAAATTTGTCATAAAAGTTTGTCGATAAAAATGCAAAATGAAAATACGAGGTACAGCTGCTGTTAAATGTTGTCCAAAAATACGAGGTACAGCTGCTGTTAAATGTTGTCCAAAAATACAAGGTACAGCTGCTGTTAAATGTTGTCCAAACGTAACTGTTTTCCTATAAATGTTTTTTTTGTTTTGATTACTTACTGAAGGATCCTTCAAAATAGAAAAACTTTAGTGGCCACTGACCTCACACACCTTGAAGTTCTACAAAGAGATGCACTACAGTACTAAAGCAGAGCATAGTAGACATGCTAGGGTTTCATGGGCACTATACCTAACTAAATACTACTATCAGAAACAACACCCCTTGAGAATATTCAGCACTGGTACTTGACCCTGGGGTAGCCACCTCAAGGCCATCTGTCTACAGGACTTGAAGGCTAAAGTGCTGTT
Source organism: Tachypleus tridentatus (assembly GCF_004210375.1). Taxonomy (NCBI): domain Eukaryota; kingdom Metazoa; phylum Arthropoda; class Merostomata; order Xiphosura; family Limulidae; genus Tachypleus; species Tachypleus tridentatus. The sequence continues at coordinate 148,138,421 of NC_134826.1, read as the reverse complement.
GACACAAATTGACCAATCAATGACAACCCTTAACTACCAGCATCCTCTCCTGCTCACGGGTCACCAGACAGGACAAACACTTATGTGGATGTTCAGATCCTAGAGAAAGTAAACTGAAAATATAGAATCCATCCTGGGAGGTCCCCTCACCACGTATAGGAATCCACCTCAAGAGAATGATCAAAGGGAGACACAAAAGTGTATCATCCACGATTAGTATAAAAAAAATTAAGAGTAAAAAAAATTGTCCACCAGTAATGAGTGAAAAAATCAAAGGAAAACGGAAAAATCTCACCAGAGTGCGTAATGGTGTTGTTTTGTTGTTGTTGTTGTTAACTACCCACGAGCGAGTATTGAAACCAATGTTTAACGTTGAAAGTTCAAGGCTTTCTGGTGAGCCGAGGACGTATGTAATATAAAGATTAAGGAAACTCTGAAGAAATATTATGAAATTATCATATATTTAGGATTTAGTGTTGGATTAGGGGTGGGGTGAAATAATTATAAAAGTGTCTGACTGCCTGTAGATGAAACATATGGTAAAAAAAGGAAACCGAGATGTACGTCATAATCAACCGTTTTTAATAACAATAATTCACTCGGTATTCTTTCATGAATAGGTAAACATTGTCTTTCTTTTATCATCAAGTGAGATAATCTTATTAATGTATTTATTTATACGGTTGATCTGTGAAAACCACCAACTTTATTGAATCAAGTTGTGATAATTTTATCCTTGTTTTATATCATAATGAATCTCCGAACTCTTTTACCGCTGGAATCGTACTCTCGAATTTGAACGTTGTAAGCTCACATATGAAGAATATTAAACCCAAGAGAAAAATGTGATTCAAACTTACTTTATAACTTTATGTCGAAACCTACGTAAGAACTTATCTTTTATAAGTTATAAAATAAAGTTTCCACCAAGGTTAAACACAGATTCTTCATTGTGCTGACCAGTGTAATCAATGGATCCTATCTTAGAAATTCTACTATATTCCTATGAAACCCACTCTCACAGCCAGAGTGCTACGACCAGTACTTAACTCTCGTATAAATAGCCACAAGTTTCACTTCTTTTGATGCTAACAGAACAATGTTGTACAGCTTAACGCTGGTGTACTTGTAACAAACAATAGCTGATAAAAGTAATTTATACGTGTTTTAAGTTAACTTGCATTGGGGTTAAGGGACGTGCATCAATTAACAGTTTTGTCATCAAGATATGTAAATATGAAAAATAATTAGTAGGGTTAATATATTAAACTACGAAAAATCTAACTGGGAACTGGTTGGCACCGGAAAACTAAACCTTATAAAGGAAATAAATATCAACCCAAAAGTTTTAAACATTCGATAAAATATCGGTGGATATTAATATGTTTGAATATTTATTTGTTAATAGGAATAAGTTGATTATTAATCGGTACCTATTTTATATAACAGTTTTCTTATCTCTAGCGCATTACAAGCCGTCTTCTATATTAACACGAGCCTCACCAGGATTCCTTTGTTATGTAAAAAGTCGTCTGTGCTCGAAACGAAACCAGCACAAGAGAATTGAGCACGAAAGAAGTAAAAAGCGTGGTTTTAAAATGGTGTTGTAACCGGTTTATTACCAGGAAGTACGTTGTTGTAACCGGTTTATTACCAGGAAGTACGTTGTTGTAACCGGTTCATTACCAGAAAGTGTTGTTGTAACCCGTTTATTACCAGGAAGTACGTTGTTGTAACCGGTTTATTACCAGTTGAAGCACGTTGTTGTAACCGGTTTATTACCAGGAAGCACGTTGTTGTAACTGGTTTATTACCAGAAAGCACATTGTTATAACCGGTTTATTTGCAGGAAGTACCAATATGGAAGAAGAAGAAAAATCGAAGCTAAAGATGTCTTTGATCCAGGAACATGTGAAACGATTAATAGCAGCAACATTAGGGCTAGGGTTAAGATGGTTAATGGTAATAGGTTGCTTGTTACCGTTTCTAAAGGAGCTTCGTTCTGAGTAATGGCGAGTTAACGTTAGATGTAATGTTACTGAAACACATGGAATAAATTATTATTAGCCACAATAAGTTCGGAAGAAAGGGATTCAGATGAACTGGATAGAAACAACTAAAACAAAAGGTTCGTGAAGAAACCTTTGAACAAATTGTAGGAACAGCCAAACAGAGGTAACAGGAGATTTTACAACAGTAGATCGTGATTATCAAGTTCGAAGGCACCTGGGCCCGACATGGCCAAGCGTGTTAAGGCGTGCGACTCGTAATCTGAGGGTCGCGGGTTCGCATCCCTGTCGCGCCAAACATGCTCGCCCTCCCAGCCGTGGGGCGTTATAATGTGACGGTCAATCCCACTATTCGTTGGTAAAAGAGTAGCCCAAGAGTTGGCGGTGGGTGGTGATGACTAGCTGCCTTCCCTCTAGTCTTACACTGCTAAATTAGGGACGGCTAGCGCAGATAGTCCTCGAGTAGCTTTGTGTGAAATTCCAAAACAAACAAACAAAATCGAAGGCACCTCGGCTTTGTGTGAGAGAAACAACTTAAGTTTAACTTTCAAACTATATCAATAGCTTAAGATTTGTTATGTCTAAAAATCCCTGAGGTAAGACATGTGTCAGAAACAAGTCCGTTTAGTTATGAGGCTAAAAAACACACAAAAAGTTTTACGAGGTTGTGTCTAGGAAATATTTATATTTTGAAATATTGTATAATTAGTGTGTCCGAGAGATGGGAAACAAATTTTCGAAATGTATGACACTCACGTGCAGTACCGAAAAGGTTCTTGTAATGTTTGTAATAAAAGTCATTCTTTAAGATGTGCTAAAACCACGTAGGTCCAGAAAGTCTTGATAAACTAAAACCCTTATAACCTGAACGCTTTCGAAAGGTGGACCTTTTTACATCAGGGACAATCTGAAGAATAAAGGTCCATCTTTCGAAGCGCTCTGGTTATAAGGGTTTCTATTTCAGTCAATCTTTAAGAACTGTCGTTAATCAGCTGATTAACGTGACTTGATATATGTTGATGATAAGAGTTAGGGTTAAAAACTATTTCATTTATAGGTGGATATTCTTCCTACGGAAATACTGTGTACCATTAATATGTACAGTTTGGAATATAGACATTCGAGGAAAGTTTATATAAAATTATAGAGAACCAAAATATAAAAATTGTGATACTTTATACAGGGAACATTACAGAACTCAACAATGTTATATTCAAGTTTGTAATAATACACATGTGGTTTACTTTTGTTGAGTTGGATTTAGTATTAGTTAACTTCCCACTTTACTGATTTTATCCTCTCGTATAATAGTCTTCCAGTGGCACAGCGACATATCTGTAGACTTATAACGCTAGAAACCGGTTTCGGTAACCGCGGTGGGAGGAACACAGATAGTCGCTTGTGTCGCTTTGTACATAACTCCAAATCAATCGATAACTTTTATAATAAAAATTAGTGCCTACGTAGTTTAGGTTTAGCTTAATTCCTCAGAATGATTAAAGAAAACATATTTAATGGCTTCTGGGGTCAGACATGGATACTTTCTTATTTTAAAAGACTACATTTTTTACAAAGACAAAGTAATCACGAACTTGAGCAAATAGTAGCACCATCGCCTTGTGTAACATATGAACACTTCGAATTTGGAATTCGGCTTTAATTTTAAGTTCAAGGAGTGTTAGTTTTATAAAATCCGAAAGTAATATTACATTATTCAAAATAAAAAGAACACGGCCAGAATAAACATAAGTCGAAGTTTGTGAGCCAAGTTTTAAAGGCTCTGCTTTTATCACGTGGGGAGGGGGAACTCGTGGTTGTATCACGATTTATAATTAATGACTGAAACTACATGGATAGCAAATTTCGCTTATTAGAAGCTGCCATTATTACGCTTAGCTAATTTCTTGTTGCCTGGCAAATATGACTTGGTAACAACTATCATTAGTATGTAACAAGTACATATGTGTCACCGAGAATTATTATCTTATAACCTCTTAATTAGACCGGTCTGTAAAACTCATCATTAGAAATACAGTAATCTCGAAAACAGTTCTAGTGCTATCTAACGGAGATTAAAAGTAGCATAAGTTACTCTCGTAACTAGAATTACAGTAAACTCCAGAATGGTTGTAGTGCTATCTAGCGGTGGCTAAAAAGAGTTCAAGTTAATATTCTAGCTCGGATAACACTAAACTCAAAAATAGTTGTAGTGCTATCTAGCAAAGTTTAAAAATAGCTTGAAATACGCTATGTTAATTTTTCACTGAAACAAATTCTGTTAGGTTGCTTTACAAGTTATTTGATATTTATGTTTGACATCATACGTTGTTTGGTGTCGACAGTTGAATTAAGTTTCAATTAGTTTTGCATTTCGTTATTTTGTTTTATGCTTTAAAGTTCATAGCTATTTAAAAATTTCCCGATAGGTAATCTGTATCGACACATTACGAACTATGTTTTAAAGACAGTTGTATTTTAATATGCGTTACTGTTTATTGTATTATTAACGTCCAATTGGAATATTGTGAGAAATTTGGTCTATTTGTGGCAGACGAAATAAATATATTTGGTCTGTTTGTGGTAGACTAAATAAATTTTTTTTCATTATATTGTTATCTTCATATAATCAGGAACAGTAAAATAAATGTTTTCTGAGTATGTCTCTTTAATATATTTTACTATTTTGCATTATAAAATATTATTACTTTATTTGAAATTTAGCTATTCGACTAGAGGGCGGTTCGTGCATTTACGCATAGAATCACGTAAATTTTCTGATAGATAATTCCAAGAGATTAGCTGTAGTGTGGAATTGTGTTCACTATAAATGAACGCCCCATGTATGACAAAAGACATCGTATAGTATGAATTAAAACATGATAATAACACTGATACGTGATATAAATAATACGTAAATAATAATAATAAATAATACGTAACTGATTCACCAACTTTCTTTTCCTTCTTCCTAAAACACTGAATTATTTTGGTATCTTTCTTTCTCTTTTCTCTGTATAAAACCCCTGGTGGCCTGTTAGAGCTGCCTCGACTTATTTGTTTGTTTGAAGTGAAGCAAAAAATTACGTAATGAGCTGTAAGTGCTCTGCTCTTTAGAGGTATTAAAACCCGCTTTCTAGCGTTGTAAGTCCGATGTGCCACTGAGGGGAAGATGGAAAAGAGTTTCACTGTTGTGTTCTCACCTTTGTGATTACGTTATTTCTCACACATAGTTTTAGGTTATTTTCTTTATCAGAATTTAGTCGAAAATTATTCTCTCCATCCCTCACGCCCAAGACGCTGTTCTACTCGTGGCTTAATTTACTTGAAATTAATGGCGTATTGACATGAGCGACCTTCTCCTTAGAGTTGTTGCAGGAAACCTGAAGTTTCATATAACATCAACAGCAGGTCACGCTTCCTTCAATCGTTTCGAGCTCTATATTTAAGTATTACTTTTCAAGTCACTTTTTGGCTCTCGTTATCTTCAGAACTACTTGGTGGTCGCTTCGGTACCATACTTCAGTAATTATAACAAGATATTAATGGTTTCTGTAACTTTAAAATGTGAATAATGATTGAGTACAGCAAACCCTCCGTCGCCATTACAAAAAAAAAAAAAAACCACGGAAGGAATTTGTTGCGTTTTTTAAAACTGTTACTTAATATTTTTAACGACGTATTTGGAGTCAACTATAAAAGAATTTGGTTTAGAATTACCCCTTCAATTAAAGCATCAAGATTAATTGGTCTAGTGGTCTACGTATCGGGCTAAGGAGTGGAAGCTTCTAAGTATAGTTTTAATGTACCTCCTCTGAACAGGCATTGAATTTTATTTTTAATTTGGAGTATTATAAAAGTAACAGTCAATTCCGTTATTCGGTTTAGAGTAGTTATTGAGCATTACTTTTGTGAGAAGTTTTGAGCTAAACATGGTTTAACATTGTAGGGCTCTGGCCTGGTTGTTTAATGAAAGGTACATTTCAGGTTTAAAATATAACGTACCAAAAGTAAGAATTATTTACAACTGATACTGATTACTCACATTTTTAATACAGGAGGTTTGTAGGGATTTCCAAGTGAAACAGTTGGATTCAGGATGAAATTCTCAAAACTAGAGGAAGTGCGGTAACATTTAAAAATTGACACTGGAATAGTTTGTTTATTTTCCTGTTGTTAAGTACAAACCTAAGCAACAGGGTACTCATGTCGTGCCTATCACAAATATTGAAAGCCGGTTTTGTGTTCAAACTTACCGCTGAGGCGCTATGGAGAATGAACGGGGGAGGAGTTCATTCTGGTACCAGGAATGGTATATAGTCTGGTACCAGGAAGGGTATATAGTCTACCATCAGGATGGGTATATAATCTGGTACCAGGAATGGTATAAAGTCTGGTACCAGGAAGGGTATATAGTCTACCATCAGGAAGGGTATATAATCTGGTACCAGGAAGGGTATAAAGTCTGGTACCAGGATGGGTATATAGTCTGGTACCAGGAATGGTATAAAGTCTGGTACCAGAAGGGTATATAGTCTGGTACCAGGATGGGTATATAATCTGGTACCAGGAAGGGTATATAATCTGGTACCAGGAAGGGTATATAGTCTACCATCAGGATAGGTATATAATCTGGTACCAGGATGGGTATATAGTCTGGTACCAGGAAGGGTATATAATCTGGTACCAGGAAGGGTATATAGTCTACCATCAGGATAGGTATATAATCTGGTACCAGGATGGGTATATAGTCTGGTACCAGGAAGGGTATATAGTCTACCATCAGGTTGGGTATATAACCTGGTACCAGGATGGGTATAAAGTCTGGTAGCAGAAAGGGTATATAGTCTGATACCAGGATGGATATATAGTTTGATACACCAGGAAGGGTATATAGTTTGATACACCAGGAGGGGTATATAGTCTGGTACCGAGAAGGGTATATAGTCTGATACCAAGAAGAGTATATAATCTGAATACTGGGCAAGTAGTGGGTTAGAACCTAGTGAATAAACACGATTTTTGTCGCTTGATCGAATAAAGATACCACAGAAAAAGGCCAGAGGAGAGCTGTATTTATCCAATGTAAGCAGTCCATGACGTATGTGACAACCTAGTGTATTTTTAATGAGAGATCAGAGGAAGTTCCAGTTCTCAAGATGAAGGACTATCTACAACATTTTGTTCATGGGAAAAAGAACATATTCGGTTATCTATAATTTTTGTAGTTGTGTGTTTTTTAGCGCAAGGCTACAGAATGGGTTACATACGCGCTCTGTTTGTCGCGGGAAAATCGAGCTTCGTGTTTTATCGTTGCAAATGTACAAAGTTACTTCTGACATGGGGAACTGAGCACATGGATAAATTATTTAAAGAAATATTATCCAGACAAAAGATAATCGAGTAAAGAGCATTGAGGTACAACTTTTAGTACGAAGGATAAATTAATTTTTTGTGGGTAGTAAATGATTTTGAGTTCTATTTTTCAAGTTAAACAGTAGTTGTTTTGTGATTAATTTTTTGTTTTTGAATTTCGCACAAAGTTACTCGAGGGCTATCCGCGCTAGCCGTCCCTAATTTAGCAGTGTAAGATTAGAGGGAAGGCAACTAGTCATCACCACCCACCGCCAACTCTTGGGTTACTCTTTTACCAACAAATAGTGGGATTGACCGTCACATTATAACGCCCCCACGGCTAAAAGGGCGAGCATGTTTGGAGCGACCGGGATTCGAACCTGCGACCCTGAGATTACGAGTCGAACGCCTTAAACCACATGGTCATGCCGGGCATGTTTTGTGATAAAACACACAGCTACATAAATAGCTATCAGTGCTCTACCCACCACAGGTATCGAAACTCGGTTTCTAGTAGTATAAGTCCGCAGAAATACTACTGTGTCACTAGGGGGCAAATTAAACAGAGAAAGCACTTCCTTTTCCTGCACAGACACTAATTTTTGTTTTAGATGGCTCTTATATTTATTTTATATTTGGTCGGTAGGTAACGCTGCATATAAAGTTTCACCCTACAAGTACAAGATGTACCACGTGGAAAGTTCTCTGTACTAAGGAGTATAAATACGACAAACAATCAATACAATTTTATGATGTTGTGAAAACACGTGCATTCAAAAATCAATGAGAGATTAAAATAAGAAAATATTTCTTTGTCAAACTGTGATTATTGTGTTTTGTACTAACAAAATTCTTCGGTATAAAATATGTTTTCATGAAACAAAAGTTGGTGCAGCTGTCACTCGAGTCTTTAAAGATTTTGTGTGTCATTATTTCAAGGAAAAGTTATTTTACCAAAATTACCGGATAAAAGACTTCCAGATTTCACATACAGCTGTTCTTGATCTGGGGCTACTGACTGAAGAGAGAGACAATCACTCTGCAGCACGTACTATCTTCAGAGTACTGGGCTTGTTCAACGACATTATGTTTCCAACCTTGGACTATTCAATCCACAAGCCGCACAATACAAGTATTAGAACATGTACAACGTATTTTGGGAATAAAGCACGCTTTGAAATATGTTTTTTTTTTTTCTACATTATATTTAAGTATCCAAGTTTTTAAAAATAAAATAAACGACATTTACTTCCAATTATTACCTATAGATGGCATGAGAAGAGGGTACTAATTAAAAATGATACTCTGACAAGTAAGATTATAATGTTATAAAGTTATAATGTTATACAAATGCTGTACATTTAGCTAGTCGTTTTATTGTCTTTGTTACCACTCTAACGTTAAAGAGTAAGCCTAACATATAAGGAGGTGTTTCATAGTTAACTTGAAGACCTTAGGTTATCTATCGTCTCTTTATATTCACGTAATTATATGATTTCTCTGAGTGGGTTAATACATGTCACGTAATTTACGTTTTACCTGAAACCATATTCTTTATGTAACCTTAAACGCGATTATTCCGTGAAGAACTATTTATGGATTTGCTTTCCTGTAAGTAAAGAGACACCTGGCAACAGATTCCAATCCTAGACAGGCTAGAAACAGGTCAGTGTAATTAAAACATTAAAGTTAGAATGACTAAACTTATTTGACCAATGAATATAAAAACCTATTGCTCTAGTCTGTAACACGTTTAAAATTTAATAACTTTTGTTCACAATACTGTAAATTTAAATTACAGAACCAAAACAATGATGTCATTGAATGCACGGGATGAGGACATTGATAAGAACGTAATAAGAATATACAACAATACAACCCTCATCAAACAACCTTTGTTCCACCAGCAAGTACACACTTGTCATTGCAGCTTTACTTATATTTTTTATTGCTTCCTACAAGTGTTTTTTTAGCGCGAAGCTAGAGAACAGACTATGTGCGCGTTAAAATAATTATGGGAAATCGAACTCTAGGTTTTAGAGTTATATATCCGAAAACTTATTTACTGGTGGACCTTAACGCCTATATACTGACCATTTGGGTTTTACAAGGATTGTAATAAGCTTATTTGAATGATTTAGTTTCAGAGTTCCCGAATTTTGCTAAGCCTTTCTAAATGTTTAATATTTAGAGATTTCAGAAAGTGTCTATATATCATAATTATTACAAGCTGTTTCTCTTGTTTCAGACATATACACAATGTTTCCAAAACTATTTAAGTGGCCCAAAATAGCAGTTCAATGTATTTCGGTATAAATGTATTTGCTCACTACGTGATGGGACAGGCATGATCAGGTGTTAGGGACTCGTCATATGAGGTTGTAATCCTCGAGATACCAAGCATACTTTCAGCCATGGGAACGTTAATACGTAACTGTTAGTTCCACTACTCTTTAGTGAAAGAGTAGCCCAAGAGATAACGGTGGGTGATGATGATTAGCTGCCTTCCCTCCAGTTTTACACTGCTAAATTAGGGACGGCTAGCGCAGATAACCCTTGTATAGTTTTGCGCGAAATAAAAACAAACACTAAGGAAAAGGAAGTACATCTTGGACTTATTAGTTGCAAAAACAGAGTAATTGTTGTTGTTTTGAATTAAGCACAAAGTTACACAATGGACTCTCTGTGCTCTGCCCACCACGGGTAACAAAACCTGGTTTTCAGCGTTGTAAGTCCGCAGACATACCGCTGAGCCACTGGTGGAGTGCAAAAATAGCGAATAAATATTAATATCTCACCACCAATGTGTTAAAATTCAAGTACCCGATTTATTTATACAGGGGTGGGATCCAAATATTGGTTTAAAGAACTAACTAAAACAAATCGGGTGAAATAACTCATGTTTTATGTAAGAAACTGGAGAAATAAACAATGGAGTTAATTGTAGTACTGAAGGTATTGTATTTTTTATGCGTATGTGACTTTTATGTAACCAAGGAACTAATAAGCCTACAAGTAATTTTATGTATAAATAGTTGATGAAAAAATGTGTTTCATTGGAAAGCTAAAAGTTTTCACATAAATGGATCCCAAAGCTTGTGTTTGGAATAAACAGTTTCACATAAACAGATCCCAGACCTTATGTTTGATATAAGTTATAAACAGTTTCACATAAACAGATCCCAGACCTTATGTTTGATATAAGTTATAAACAGTTTCACATAGACGGATCCCATGAATTGTGTTTTGGTTTAAACAGTTTCACTAAAACGGATCCCAGTGCTTGTGTTTGGTATAAACAGTTTCACATGGACGGATTTGGATAAACAGTTTCACATGGACGGATCCTAGGGATTGTGTTTTGATTTAAACAGTTTCACTAAAACGGATCCCAGAGCTTGTGTTTGTTATAAACAATTATCATACTATTAACCCACTTATTTTTTTTGTTTTGTGAAAAACTTGGCTTCTAATATCTGAAGCACTTTGGTAATCAAGTTAAGTATGATTGTTTAGTCTGAACCAATGGTGCACAAACGTTTTGAGTCAGGGGCCAAAAACAGACTTCTCGTAACTGTTGGAGGCCACAAAAAAGTGAAGATTAAAATCGTCCCACAGTTGTTTCACACAAGATGGACATCACATTTAAGAACACACATATAACGATTATGGTGTTGCATGGATGGTGCTGCATGTCATCTACGAGCTTAGAAATGTCCGGCTTGATGTTTGACGTTGAAAGATGCAAGACTGCTTCCAGATGATCACCAGTCAGCTGATTGCGAGTGTTGTTTTTGTTCAGTTTCAAATGTGAGAAAGCCTCTTCGCAGCAGTACGTGCTTCCAAACATGCTGGTGTGGACAAGTGCGTTATCTTTCAGATTAGCAAATGTATCAAGCAACGTTTTGTAGAAGTCAAGCAAACTGTTTTCTCGGTAAATAATACAACACGCAGTTCATCAGATGCCTGGAGATCAGGAAGTTTGAGCTGATATTCTGCTGACAAGCCATCCACTGACACACTTAATGGATCAGCAAAAAGTTTCATCAACAATCTGCATTGGTCAAAGTCATGAAACCGTGAGTTGAAGGATTGAATCGAGGTATCTAGCTTCCCAACATAAACTTGTGTGTCAATGTCCTGATTCTTCTGTAGCTGTGACTGAAAAGTGGGAAAGTGCACGAAGTTACTTGATGCTGCTTGTTGCCGGAACAACTACAACTTTGTCCTGAAAGTTGAGATGTTATTTGTAAGCTGACAGACAAGGTGATTTTTGCCTTGCAACTTCAAATTCAGATCATTCAAGTGTTGTGTCATGTCGACCAGAAAGGTCAAATCAGCTTGCCATGCTGGATCAGTTATGGAAATCACTTCTGTGTCTTTGTTCTTGCTTCTGAGGAATTCTACCACCTCATCAATCAACTCCCAGAATTTTCTGAGCATCTTCCCTCGACTCAGTCGGCGTACTTCACAGTGATACACAAGGTCAACATAGCCTGAATCAATTTCTTCAAGAAGACTTCGAAACTGACGGTGCTTGAGTCCTCGTGATTTGATGAAATTAATAGTTTTTGTCACTAATGCCATCAGTGCCTGAAAACCAAGTTCTTTACTGCACAGGTTCTGCTGGTGAATAATACAGTGCAACTTCACCAACTGTCTGTTCTGCTTTCCTCAATGCTTCATCAACAGTGCTACCAGCCCGCTACTTTCTCCGGTCATGGCTGGTGGTCATGGAAAATTCTTGAGAGCAAGAATCAACAGTAGTTGGCGTACAAAATATAGAGTGAATTGCTAGAAACTGTCAAAATTTTAGAAATAGAATTAAAAAATCAATGAGAGAAATGAACTAAAACGTATTCTCGAAATACAAATCGATTATGATTTGTCACTTGAGAAAGCATTAGGGGAGTGCTCTAATGTCTCCACTGGTCAATCAGAGTCCAGTGATAAAGATAAGTTAGAAATCCGATTAGGGGAGTACTCTAATATCTTCACTAGCCAATCAGAGCTCAGTGATAAAGATAAGTTAGAAATCTAATTAAAATTCAAACAAATCAAGCTTGGACGAGCCCGCATCGAATCCTAGAAAGAGTAAGCCCATATAGAAGCAGAGAAAAAAAACTAGACTGAAAGAAATTAGACCTAACTCTGATCGATCAAGGCAAAATTACAACTTTGAACCCAGTCGATATATTAAAGTACAACCATTCAATGAAAATGAAGTTAATAAATATTTACAACATCTTTGGAAAGTTGCCTAAACCATAAAATAGCCCACCAAAAAATGGTAATTATTACATTAGAGTGTTTTAACCGATAAAGTATAAGAAACTTATGGTGCTCTCTCCAAACGATTATATGGGTTATGATAAGGTTAAAGCAGCTATTCTCAAAGCATATAAATTGGTACTGGAGGAGAATCCAGACATGTTTCTTTCCTGTGCGTGATTCGAACTCAGGTTAAGAAATTAAGGTAAAAAGAAACAATAGACTCGAGTTCAGAGAGCGACATTGTTGATTTGTCTCGGACAGGTTTTGGATCTCACGGGGATTTTGTGAATAACTGTCCTACTGACAATTCACTTGTAAATGACAATAATGAAAGTGAGAGATCTAATTCACCAGGTTGTGAATAACTGTCCTACTGACAATTCACTTGTAAGTGACAATAATGAAAGTGAGAGATCTAATTCACCAGGTTGTAAATAACTGTCCTACTGACAATTCACTTGTAAGTGACAATAATGAAAGTTAGAGATCTAATTCACCAGGTTGTGAATAACTGTCCTACTGACAATTCACTTGTAAGTGACAATAATGAAAGTGAGAGATCTAATTCACCAGGTTGTGAATAACTGTCCTACTGACAATTCACTTGTAAGTGACAATAATGAAAGTTAGAGATCTAATTCACCAGGTTGTGAATAACTGTCCTTCTGACAATTCACTTGTAAGTGACAATAATGAAAGTTAGAGATCTAATTCACCAGGTTGTGAATAACTGTTCGACTGACAATTCACTTGTAAGTGACAATAATGAAAGTGAGAGATCTAATTCACCAGGTTGTGAATAACTGTTCTACTGACAATTCACTTGTAAATGACAATAATGAAAGTGAGAGATCTAATGCACCAGGTCAAGTTCAGTTTGATAAAAGTAAACTGATCAATGATCGAGAAAAGGTTCCGCAGATCTCATCACTTTATAACTATGTACTCCCAAAGCAGATCTCATCACTTTATAACTATGTACTCCCAAAGGACAAACTGGAGAAAATTCCAAGTGATTGCTTTTCGAAAACTGGCTTGACCATGAGAAAACGGAGACCACCAAGTGTACCAGCTTCAGAGGAGGAGCTGTTGTTTGTCAAATTGTTGTTCCATATTACCCTGAAATATTGAAAGTGGCCCAAGATCTTCCCACTGGAGGTCATTTAGGAGTCATGAAGACACAAGACAAAATGATGAGACAATATTTTTGGCCAGAAATTAAGCAAGATGTATCTCAAATTTTAAAATTTGTCCTACATATCAGTTGGCTGGAAAACCCAATAAAATATTCCTGTTACTTCTTTAAAACCTATTTCAAACCAGCTTTCAAAGATCACCTATTTTGAGTGATTATTAATTGTGTTAAGCCAAAAATATAACATGTGTTTAAGAACTTTCACTTGTTATGTAATTCTTTTATAATAAGGTTATTTGTATTGATTGTGTTATATATTGTTATGATTATTGAAGTTGTGTAATTCTTTGACAATGTATTATATTTAATGTGCTGTTCGCAGTGTTTATTCAAATATAACATTTTAGATAAAAATTGGTGTCATACAGTTTTATTTCTCTGAGGATAACAGATTCACACGTTTCTTTTAATACCTACTTTTGTTTCAATTTGATGCACGTGACCTGTTGGATGTGTATTGTACAAATCCCGGCTGTTCTCAAAATTTGTAGAAGATTCTCGAGAGTAAGAATCTACAATATTTGTTTTACGACAATACTAGCGTTTCTTCGAACATTGTTGAACATTCGAGAGTCTCTCCTTAAGTATATAAAGGGTCGAGAGACAGAATAGAATATTTTTGGTCAGCTACAGTCAATATACTATAAGTCTCGAAAATTAAAATTGTGACAAACATTTATTAATTGGAAAACTAAAGATATTTGACTAGAAACGTTTATAGATTTTGAACATTACAAGCCGCTAAACTTAAGTGAATTAACTTCATTCATTAGTATTTCTACAAGGAAATTAAATATCTTCGTCTGTAAAAAGTCAGTTTATAAGTGACGTGAGGCCAACCAATATAGCTAGCTTATGTAACAATGTCAACTCATAATTAATTTGCTCGTCATGGACCTGAACCTTCGACAATATATTCAGTTCTAGACCAGATAGAAGACTCAATATGGTTTGTAAGTTTAAAGAACTCTTGCATATAAAGAAATATTTTAATAACTATTTGATTTGGTTTGAATTTCGAGCAAAGCTACACGAGGGCTATATACGTTAGCAGTTCCTAATTTAGCAGTGTAAAACAAGAGGGAAGGCAGCTAGTCATCACCACCCACCGCCAACTCTTGGTGTACTCTTTTATCAACGAATAGTGGGTAACACCCTCATGGTTGAAAGAGCGATCTTGTGTGGTGTGACGGGGATTCAAACCCGCGACCCTCGGATTACGAGTCGAGTACCTTAACCACCTCACCATGCCGGGCCAATATCTATTTGTAATAACCGTTATTATAAATTATATTTTTGTTAATATATTAAAATGTATTTGTGTTATGAAAGAAAATTCTGTGTATCAGTTTGAAATCGTAGTACGTGACGTATTACGTAACAGAGATTCGTCTGAAATGAATCACGATACGTAACATTATCACAGACACTCACTGTAACTCCACCTCACTCGTATATTTAAAACCACTGTTAATTTATTCATGGTAATCACACGCAGAACCGGTTTCTAGGATCTTTTAAACAAGGTTCTTTATAAACAGGAAAGTTGCTAAGTCGGAGATTGTTACTTTCTTTCAATGATGGCAAACACCTGAAATGCTGACTGTCTCAAAGATACCTTTTACTTGTTTTTATAACATGTTTCATAATAAAAGGTATTTCTCATTGTATAATTTGAATGTGTATATCCTTATAATTTCGTCCGGCATGGCCAGGTGGTTAAGGCCTTCGACTCGTAATGTGAGGGTCGTGTGTTCGAATCCACATCAAATGGGCTCGCCTCTTTAGTAGTGGGGACGTTATAATGTTACAATCAATCCCATTGTTTGTTGGTAAAAGAGGAACCCAAGAGTTGACGGTGGGTGATGATGACTAGCTGCCTCTAGTTTTACACTACTGAATTAGGGTCGGCTAGCGAAGATAGCCCTTGTGTAGCTTTGAGCGAAATGCAAAAAAAAACAACAAAACAAATTTATAATTTTATGACCTCGGTGTCTTAACCCTAGGAAATTTTATGACTATCAAAGAAGCTGTTTTTGTTGGTTCTAAATGTGTGTGCCATGATGTGAATTTGTTTTTGTTTTAGAGGAAATTTCGCTTTAAAATGTTCAACTGTTATGTGTCTAAATAGTTGTGATATTCTAGAGTAAAATGTTCTATTTACTGTTAGGATGTTCTAAAACTGTTATGTGTCTAAATAGTTCTGATATTCTAGAGTAAAATGTTCTATTTATTGTTAGGATGTTCTAAAACTGTTATGTGTCTAAATAGTTCTGATATTCTAGAGTAAAATGTTCTATTTACTGTTAGGATGTTCTAAAACTGTTATGTGTCTAAATAGTTGTGATATTCTAGAGTAAAATGTTCTATTTACTGTTAGGATGTTCTAAAACTGTTATGTGTCTAAATAGTTGTGATATTTTACAGTAAAATGTTCTATTTACTGTTAGGATGTTCTAAAACTGTTATGTGTCTAAATAGTTCTGATATTCTAGAGTAAAATGTTCTATTTACTGTTAGGATGTTCTAAAACTGTTATGTGTCTAAATAGTTGTGATATTCTAGAGTAAAATGTTCTATTTACTGTTAGGATGTTCTAAAACTGTTATGTGTCTAAATAGTTGTGATATTCTAGAGTAAAATGTTCTATTTACTGTTAGGATGTTCTAAAATTTGAGAAACTTGTTCTGAGTTGCTTTAAATGTTTATCTTCATTCGTTTAGTCATTGTTTTATAAGACAACAAAGAAAAGTATTAGTTAAATAAACGATTGATCATTAGTCAACTGTGTAATGTTTATATTACAGATTTCTTTTCACTAAATATGTTTGTGTGTTTTCTTATAGCAAAACCACATCATGTTATCTGTTAAGTCCACCGTTGAAAGCATGATCTGTGAAGTCAACTGTGTAATGGTCATATTAAAAGAGTTCTTTTGACCAAAGATAAAATTGAAAATATGATCTGTGAAGTCAGACTTAATGAATTTTTTGAAGCCTAAAAGCCTTATAGTAATCCTTCGGTTCACTGACCGAAGTTCTGTTGATAAGCTTAAAATAGGTTTAAAAGTAATCGAGGGTACATTAGACCTCTACATCACATGTTACCTTTAGTGAAGAACAAAATACATCTGAATATAAGTAGTAATAAAGTAATCGAGGGTACATTAGACCTCTACATCACATGTTACCTTTAGTGAAGAACAAAATACATCTGAATATAAGTAGTAATAAAGTAATCGAGGGTACATTAGACCTCTACATCACATGTTACCTTTAGTGAAGAACAAAATACATCTGAATATAAGTAGTAATAAAGTAATCGAGGGTACATTAGACCTCTACATCACATGTTACCTTTAGTGAAGAACAAAATACATCTGAATATAAGTAGTAATAAAGTAATCGAGGGTACATTAGACCTCTACATCACATGTTACCTTTAGTGAAGAACAAAATACATCTGAATATAAGTAGTAATAAAGTAATCGAGGGTACATTAGACCTCTACATCACATGTTACCTTTAGTGAAGAACAAAATACATCTGAATATAAGTAGTAATAAAGTAATCGAGGGTACATTAGACCTCTACATCACATGTTACCTTTAGTGAAGAACAAAATACATCTGAATATAAGTAGTAATAAAGTAATCGAGGGTACATTAGACCTCTACATCACATGTTACCTTTAGTGAAGAACAAAATACATCTGAATATAAGTAGTAATAAAGTAATCGAGGGTACATTAGACCTCTACATCACATGTTACCTTTAGTGAAGAACAAAATACATCTGAATATAAGTAGTAATAAAGTAATCGAGGGTACATTAGACCTCTACATCACATGTTACCTTTAGTGAAGAACAAAATACATCTGAATATAAGTAGTAATAAAGTAATCGAGGGTACATTAGACCTCTACATCACATTTTACCTTTAGTGAAGAACAAAATACATCTGAATATAAGTAGTAATAAAGTAATCGAGGGTACATTAGACCTCTACATCACATGTTACCTTTAGTGAAGAACAAAATACATCTGAATATATGTAGTAAGCAGTTGGTCCACTGTTTTATATCAAATAATAAATTAGGTGCAGTTCCATAATATTATTCACATGAGTAGCGAAAGAATGGTTGTGGTTTTAATCCATGGCTTGAGATAAGTTAGTTATACTTTTTGTTCTTTCTAATAAATGTTTGCGCTCGGTACAAAGATGATAATTTGAATTGTTACAAGTGTTATAGTTAAAGGCTTAAAACACATTATAAAACCTTTCTAGTGAGATACAGGGTTCGAAGTCCGACCTTCACAGTGAGAGACGAACAATGTGCTAGTTTAAGTTGTAGTTACTTGATTGACCCATTTCAACTTGGCATATGAAACTATGGGTGAAGTCTTGTCAGAGGTCACTGACACAATAACTCATATATATTTATTATGCAGATGACCATCGGTGATTTGATGTTTTTCAAATACATTACCTATATATATACGTATTAATTAGATAATTCACAACATTCTGTACTAACATTATGTGAGGATACTTATCAGTGACTTCAAGGAAACAGCTGAAAGGTAAAATTGAGCATTGTTGTAATATACAAACCATTTCGATGTCTGTTCTAAAAAGTAATCGACTAGTTACGCCGGTGCTCAAGGCCAATAAATATTCTGATCGCATGAATTGTGCTGAGCTGTAACTTTGTTGCGGCTGAGACAGAGACGTGATTTTAACTGTGAAGAAACCTGGCACTGAGACGTAAAGAACGTGTTCGCTACAATGAAGGTTTTCATCCTCTTCGCCTTGCTTTATCACAGCAGCGTGTATGTGTTATCAGTAAATACAACCAAACCAGAAATATCGTCAGCACAAGATCTTGTTCCAGTCCCTTCGAGTGATTTAGAATCAACCAGCATGTTCACAACACCCTACACCCTTCCTCCTACCACTGAGCCTTCGAAAGTTAGCTCTACAGAACAATCTGCTTATATGATATGGAAGAAAGCTGAAAGGAATACCAGAAATATGGTGAATTCACTATACCGTAGTTTTCTTCCTAGTTTTATAAGAAGGAGTGGTGATACCAACCTGTCAAGTCATTGTATGTCCAGCATGTTAAAACTGATATTTGGGATAAGGAAACTTAAATCATGGACCATTAGAAGTAAGTATATATCCTTGATTTGTATTAATATTTTAAATATTATATCTTTCCACTTGCAAACCTGGAAAATTATTTTCAAAACCCGACTGAATATGTTTATATCGTATAACACTAATAACCATATATAACACATATATGTATAACCAGTTATGTTTTCTGGTACTCTAATATTCCAAAAGTTTCCTATATATATATATGCTTTCCTGGAAAGAAATGTTCCTTTTCCTACATGTCATCCAACCTTCACTAGCTTTCTAAAGTAAATATTTAAATTTATCGAACACACATAATATCAAATGAGAAATTATTTATTTATAAATATTTTCCTACTACAGTTTGGATGTAAGTTGGCTCTGTCGTAGAGCCCAGGATTTCGGATCTGACATCCTTGATTCGAATCTGTGTTTTGGATGCGTTTTAAAAGTAACAGTCAATCCATTAAGGTGGAACTTGTGGTGTTTTGAAAGTAACAATCAATCCCTTAAAGTGGAACTTGTGGTGTTTTGAAAGAAACAGTCAATCCCGTAGGGTGGAACTTGTGGTGTTTTAAAAGTAACAATCAATCCCTTAAGGTGGAACTTGTGGTGTTTTAAAAGTAACAGTTAATCCCTTAAGGTGAAACGTGTGGTCTTTTAAAAGTAACAATCAATCCCTTAAGGTGGAACTTGTGGTGTTTTAAAAGCAACAATCAATCACTTAAGGTGAAACGTGTGGTGTTTTAAAAGTAACAATCAATCCCTTGAGGTGGAACTTGTGGTGTTTCAAAAGCAACAATTAATCCCTTAAGGTGAAAATTGTGGTGTTTTAAAAGTAACAATCAATCCCTTAAGGTGGAACTTGTGAGGTTTTAAAAGTAACAATTAATCCCTTAAGGTTGAACTTGTGGTGTTTTAAAAGTAACAATCAATCCCTTAAGGTTGAACTTGTGGTGTTTTAAAAGTAACAGTCAATCCCTTAAGGTGGAACTTGTGGTGTTTTGAAAGCAACAGTCAATCCCTTGAGGTGGAACTTGTGGTGTTTTGAAAGCAACAGTCAATCTCTTGAGGTGGAACTTGTGGTGTTTTGAAAGCAACAGTCAATCCCTTAAGGTTGAACTTGTGGTGTTTTAAAAGTAGCAGTCTATCCCTTAAGGTGGAACTTGTGACGTGTTTGTTTCACTCTTCTTTCTCACCCGTTTTTTTCATACTGCTCCACCTTACTTCACCACCTTAAACAAGTCAAATCAAAATACAAGAAAACTCCCACGTAAAGGTAAATAATCTTTCATGAGAAGGGACGGAGATGAACCACAACGTTCCTGACTACTCTTGTTGGGGAGAGAATTCATCAGATGATGAACCACAACGTTCCTGACTACTCTTGTTGGGGAGAGAATTCATCAGATGATGAACCACAACGTTCCTGACTACTCTTGTTGGGGAGAGAATTCATCAGATGATGAACCACAACGTTCCTGACTACTCTTGTTGGGAGAGAATTCATCAGATGATGAACCACAACGTTCTGACTACTCTTGTTGGGGAGAGAATTCATCAGATGATGAACCACAACGTTCCTGACTACTCTTGTTGGGGAGAGAATTCATCAGATGATGAACCACAACGTTCCTGACTACTCTTGTTGGGGAGAGAATTCATCAGATGATGAACCACAACGTTCCTGACTACTCTTGTTGGGGAGAGAATTCATCAGATGATGAACCACAACGTTCCTGACTACTTTTGTTGGGGAGAGAATTCATCAGATGATGAACCACAACGTTCCTGACTACTCTTGTTGGGGAGAGAATTCATCAGATGATGAACCACAACGTTCCTGACTACTCTTGTTGGGAGAGAATTCATCAGATGATGAACCACAACGTTCCTGACTACTCTTGTTGGGGAGAGAATTCATCAGATGATGAACCACAACGTTCCTGACTACTCTTGTTGGGGAGAGAATTCATCAGGCTTATCTCTCTCTAAAGTAAACCCCGATCAAGGTTTCGTTTCATGAAGATGGAATGAGGGTGGTAGGATGTTTAAAATCAGAGACGGTGACAGATAACATCAGTTGCTGTAAATACATAATATGTAATACATTCTGCTTTAGAAACACATTTCATTATGTTTTTCTCCTTTTAACTTTTTACCGTACAGTTTTAACTCACGTGTTTCTCTCAAGTTTTAACTCATTATCCATCTACATAAACATATCCAGGAATTAATTAGACTTCGAAATCAAAATTTAAACAGAATCAGTATCTAATTCCAAACTCCCTGGCGGCTCAATGGTAAGTTTGAGGGCTTTATAATTGTGGTGCTTTTTCTGATAATTCTCATCAAAGAAAACAAACACGTTATCGCTCAAATGAGATCCAAAAAGGTTATTACATTTTAGTCAAGTTCAACAACCTTTTGAACCAGTTTTATTAATGAAACACCAATTATTCAGTTCCTTGAACTTCGCTCATGCTCGTTGTAACAAATCGTAACCTACTGATCCATATTGGTCAATACCTTCAACTAGAATATACAACAAACATAGGCACCAACTACACCTAATTACGACAGCTTTATGTGTGTAACAAAATGTTGAATTTTTACAGTATATAATCAAGAAGGGAAACTGCCTCCTCTGAAACTTGTTACATGAACTTGAATTAACTTTAATGGAAACATAAAAGCGAAATTTTTATATAAGCTTCGAACTTTATAGTTGTATTATTACTTTTGTCCTTAGCTGGACTGAGTTGCTATATAATTCGTCATATAAATTATTATTCGGCAGTAATCGTCAAGATATAGTTTGTAAAATAACTTATAAACGAGAAACTACACAAGACCTTGATATTAAAAACATCTGGCCGATAGAAAATGAATTTTGCTAAACATCTATCAAGATATAAGAACATCACTAGGTAAATAATATTCTGGTAGTTCACGTGGAGTCACTAACAATAGAATCATGTTTTAAAATATGACTTTCTGGTAGTTCACGTGGAGTCACTAACAATAGAATCATATTTTAAAATATGACTTTCTGGTAGTTTACGTGGAGTCACTAACAATAGAATCATGTTTTAAAGTATGACTTTCTGGTAGTTCACGTGGAGTCACTAACAATAGAAGCAAGTTCTAAAATATGACTTTCTGATAGTTCACATGGAGTCACTAACAATAGAATCATGTTTTAAAATATGACTTTCTGGTAGTTCACATGGAGTCACTAACAATAGAAGCAGGTTCTAAAATATGACTTTCTGGTAGTTCTTATCAACTGAAAAATTATAAGAACCTAACTATAACTCTGATTTCCATTTAGCTCAATCCGTTTATGAGCAATAGAATCGTGTCTTGAAAAAATTATGTCTGTGATAACTTAGAGTGACACTGCTGCCTCATGTAGTTACGTAATGACTTTTACCAGAAGAGCCGGCAAAAATGTACAAGAACAACCACTAATTACAAACTAGTCAAAAGTTAGGTCAACAAAGAATATTCTAGCTATAATATTTCATTTTGCTTTATCTGGACAATGGTGTTCCTTTAGGCATCCAGACCAGTCAAGTAGGTGAAATGAACCAGACATTCGAAGATCTTTGGTCTTTTGTGAAGGAAACCGTGCGAATAATCGTAATATTCAAATAATATCAAATTTCCTTATGTAAGTAAAAATAATATTTTTAGAAAATCAAATTTCTTACAAAGAGAAGACAAATAGAAAATTGAAGATGAAAATATCAGGATTTCTTTTTATCTTAGCACAAAGCTACACAATGTACTATTTGTGCTCACCACGAATATCGAAACCCGAGTTTCAGCGGTATGAGTCCGCAGACATACGGCTGAGCCAATGGGGGCTTTCTTACAGAATCTAAAGCAAAAACGTAGATTTAAACAGAGGAAATAATCACAAAGTAACCCCAAAAAAAGAGTTGTAACAACTGAAAATTATAACTTCAAATAAGCCTACACGTTACAACCACTCAGAACTGTACCAACGTATGATTAGCACAAGTTTATCTTAGACCCTGTCCACTTCTCCAGTGACTCAGCTACAAGTCTGAAGGCTTAGATCAATAAAAAACAGGCTTAGATATCTCTGGTGACCAGAGTGTAGATACTGCTATACGCTTACCATCAAAAAAACCTTCCCAGAGTGTTGGCTGAAATGTGTCTGGTATCGAAACCTACATGTTAGACTTTTGTTAAAGTAATTTTTTTATCGATTTGTGTAACGTGTTGTAAAAACAACAAAGTTCCACTTTCATGTCTTTAAACAAGACCGTAAGAATATCACCAAATACTGTACAATTCATCAAAATAACTTGTAACCAGCCACCCCCTCATCGTTATTGAGAAATCTAGTTTCATGTCAGACACTAACTGATGTTTTAAAATTAATTTCACAATACAGGGATAAAACAAATATGAAAGTATAATCATCTGCCAGTCAAAACATGGAGTTTGGAACCAGAAGACGTCTTATTTATCTATATATAAAGGACGAACTTTTTGCTTACTCAGGTACGCTGTAACTAAACAAAATTATGATATGTATTCTCAAGACGGCTGATATGGCTATTAAAACGTTTATTAAGATAAAGTACAGAACAATGTTTCAACCTTCTTTGGTTATCTTCAGGTTAACAAATTATGTTTATTGGGTACATGTAAACGACACAGAAAAAGACATAATAAATGTTATGTTAATTGGTAGTAAATATTCTATTAAATTAATTTTTTTTACGATTTTTACTTTCAGTGATTGACGCCATGGCTAAGCCCCCTAGCGGAATATTAGAGGGTACTCTGATGGACCTTGGAGCCTACGATGAATGCATAAATATAATTGTACGAAGTGGGAGAGATGAAAAGGGGAAGGAAGAGTTGTTTAGAGGGAAGTATTGTTTGATTGAAGCACATCCACCACTTCCCCGCAAACCAGAACAAGTGGTATCAAAAACCCATGTCCTTAACGAGTCATTGTTTGATAACAACGTAAGTGTTAATGAGCCTTAATATATAGGTGTTAAAATAAGTCCTCTTTCTTTGATTAAAAGTTCTAGTATTTTTAAATAAACTGTTTCTCAGAACTGGTCACTTTACTAAATCAGTTTCTATTATTATTATTATTATTATTTGTTTTGTTTCTTATTTCGGGCGTTGCTTTCTTTAAAGTGAAATATTTATTCAATAGAGATAGCCAATGTTTCAATAAAGATAGCCAAAGCTTCAATAGAGATAGCCAATGCTTATCACGTACCAACTTACTCTAAAAATTTGTGAGAACCCTAAATGTTTCATTCGATTCGCTTGCAAGTAAGATAAACCGGTGTAGAAGAATTCTATCTATCGTCATAACAATGAATACCAATCTTGTAATGGTACAGTTTATATTACATGTTTGAGGTTCTGGGTTCAAAGTAATGAAGTTTATATTGTATGTTAGGGTTTCTGCATTTATATTTTATGTTTGGAGTTCTGATTTCATATTGGTAAAGTTTGTATTATATATTTGGGGTTTTGAATTCATAGTGGTAAAGTTTGTATTATATATTTGGGGTTCTGATTTCATAGTGGTAAAGTTTGTATTATATATTTGGAGTTCTGATTTCATAGTGGTAAAGTTTGTATTATATATTTGGAGTTCTGATTTCATAGTGGTAAAGTTTGTATTATATATTTGGGGTTTTGAATTCATAGTGGTAAAGTTTGTATTATATAATTGGGGTTTTGAATTCATAGTGGTAAAGTTTGTATTATATATTTGGAGTTCTGATTTCATAGTGGTAAAGTTTGTATTATATATTTGGAGTTCTGATTTCATAGTGGTAAAGTTTGTATTATATATTTGGAGTTCTGATTTCATAGTGGTAAAGTTTGTATTATATATTTGGGGTTTTGAATTCATAGTGGTAAAGTTTGTATTATATATTTGGGGTTTTGAATTCATAGTGGTAAAGTTTGTATTATATATTTGGAGTTCTGATTTCATAGTGGTAAAGTTTGTATTATATATTTGGAGTTCTGATTTCATAGTGGTAAAGTTTGTATTATATATTTGGGGTTCTGATTTCATAGTGGTAAAGTTTGTATTATATATTTGGAGTTCTGATTTCATAGTGGTAAAGTTTGTATTATATATTTGGAGTTCTGATTTCATAGTGGTAAAGTTTGTATTATATATTTGGAGTTCTGATTTCATAGTGGTAAAGTTTGTATTATATATTTGGGGTTTTGATTTCATAGTGGTAAAGTTTGTATTATATATTTGGGGTTTTGAATTCATAGTGGTAAAGTTTGTATTATATATTTGGAGTTCTGATTTCATAGTGGTAAAGTTTGTATTATATATTTGGGGTTCTGATTTCATAGTGGTAAAGTTTGTATTATATATTTGGAGTTCTGATTTCATCGTGGTGAAGTTTGTATTATATATTTGGAGTTCTGATCTCATAGTGGTAAAGTTTGTATTATATATTTGGGGTTTTGAATTCATAGTGGTAAAGTTTGTATTATATATTTGGAGTTCTGATTTCATAGTGGTAAAGTTTGTATTATATATTTGGGGTTTTGAATTCATAGTGGTAAAGTTTGTATTATATATTTGGAGTTCTGATTTCGTAGTGGTAAAGTTTGTATTATATATTTGGGGTTTTAAATTCATAGTGGTAAAGTTTGTATTATATATTTGGGGTTTTGAATTCATAGTGGTAAAGTTTGTATTATATATTTGGGGTTTTGAATTCATAGTGGTAAAGTTTGTATTATATAGTTGGAGTTCTGATTTCATAGTGGTAAAGTTTGTATTATTTATTTGGGGTTTTGAATTCATAGTGGTAAAGTTTGTATTATATATTTGGGGTTTTGAATTCATAGTGGTAAAGTTTGTATTATATATTTGGAGTTCTGATTTCATAGTGGTAAAGTTTGTATTATATATTTGGGGTTTTGAATTCATAGTGGTAAAGTTTGTATTATATATTTGGGGTTTTGAATTCATAGTGGTAAAGTTTGTATTATATATTTGGGGTTGTGAATTCATAGTGGTAAAGTTTATATTATATATTTGAGGTTTTGAATTCATAGTGGTAAAGTTTGTATTATATATTTGGGGTTTTGAATTCATAGTGGTAAAGTTTATATTATATATTTGAGGTTTTGAATTCATAGTGGTAAAGTTTGTATTATATATTTGGGGTTTTGAATTCATAGATGTAAATTTTGTATTATATATTTGGGGTTGTGAATTCATAGTGGTAAAGTTTGTGTTATATATTTGGGGTTTTGAATTCATAGTGGTAAAGTTTATATTATATATTTGAGATTTTGAATTCATAGTGGTAAAGTTTGTATTATATATTTGGAGCTCTGATTTCATAGTGGTAAAGTTTGTATTATATATTTGGAGTTCTGATTTCATAGTGGTAAAGTTTGTATTATATATTTGGAGTTCTGATTTCATAGTGGTAAAGTTTATATTGTTTGTTTAGGTTCTGAGTTGTTTTTACTCACTTTAGGTAACATATTTATAGAGGTTTAGAAGAGACGTAACATTTATTTAAGTGATTCGTTCTTCTGTAGTATACAGAAGGTATGTTAAATAAAATATACTGAAATAAACTGGATTTTATATTTATCTATATTTTACACTTGAATAATATATCTCATACTTCACTCTTCACTAACAAACGTTGTATTTCACACTTGAATAATATATCTCATACTTCACCTTTCACTAACAAACGTTGTATTTCACACTTGAATAATATATCTCATACTTCACCTTTCACTAACAAACGTTGTATTTCACACTTGAATAATATATCTCATACTTCACCCTTCACTAACAAACGTTGTATTTCACACTTGAATAATATATCTCATACTTCACCCTTCACTAACAAACGTTGTATTTCACACTTGAATAATATATCTCATACTTCACCCTTCACTAACAAACGTTGTATTTCACACTTTGAATAATATATCTCATACTTCACTCTTCACTAACAAACGTTGTATTTCACATTTGAATAATATATCTCATACTTCACCCTTCACTAACAAACGTTGTATTTCACACTTGAATAATATATCTCATACTTCACTCTTCACTAACAAACGTTGTATTTCACACTTCAATAATATATCTCATACTTCACTCTTCACTAACAAACGTTGTATTTCACACTTGAATAATATATTTCATACTTCACCCTTCACTAACAAACGTTGTATTTCACACTTAGATATACATATTTATTAAACTGTGGAGAAAAATATTTGTGGGTGATAGTTGCTGGTATTTTTAATATTATTAAAATAATATTTCTTACAGAGGTTATTCAACGTTTCGTACTTGGTAAAGACTATTCTTTTGGCGTTTCTCTTATAAAGCTTCACTTAGGTACTGACTATTACAAGAATGCTTTTATTTTAGATATTTTCAGAAATAAGCAAATCTGCCCAGTACTTCTATTACTTGAGTTTCATGTTCGGAGTCTGTGTGCCATCTACATGTACTGATGAAGATGTGGGAGAAATAGTAAAAAATGGTAAGTCTATTTTTCAGTCACCCAGAGCCTGTTATGTGTAGTAACCAATGTCTCCATAAATATATGTCACTTTACCATGTTACGGTGGGTTGTTAGGGCACTGCACTCGCAATCTAAGGATCATGGGTTCGCATCCCGTCACACCAAAACATGTGGGGTTATAATGTGACTGGCAATCTTACTATTCATCAGTAAAAGAGTAGCTCAAGAATTGGCGGTGTGTGTTGTTGACTAGCTGCCTTCCCTATAGTCTTTCACTGCTAAATTAAAAACGGTTAAAGTATATAGCCTTCTTGTAGCTTTGCGTGAAATTTAAACGAAGCCAAACCTTCATGAAGAGTCAGATGACCCTCTGAACTTTGGAACTGACCACCCTGGTTCGAATACGTACACACACACTTTAAGGTTATGGATGTGTTATAAGAGCAACAGTCACTCCTCCATGGTGGTTGATAGGTGGTTCTGACTGGCGACTTTCTATCTACTCAGTAGTTCAAAGTTAAGATCACTGATGTGGAAGGTTTACCGTAAACTCTAAAACACTTTCACCGTTCACGTAAACTCTAAAACACTTTACCTTTCACGCTTGAAATATCGGCACAAATTGCTCTAATTATAAAGTAATATAGAATGTTTTACGCTTTGATATATATAGAAAAAAGTTTAGAAATTATATATATATAATTCATGACTGTATACATTAGGATGTAGGAGGAATATACTCCACGACTGTATACCTTAGGATGTAGGAGGAATATACTTCACGACTGTATACATCAGGATGTAGAAGTAATATACTCCACGACTGTATACATTAGGATGTGTGAATTAATGTCATTTTCAGTGATAAAAACATAACCACTAGAACTCCTGACTACACACGTGAATAAACAGTAGTTGCATGCTCTGGAACAACAACAGTTATATCTTAAACCTAAACTAGTTCTTTTTTTATTTATTATTCAACTAGTAACGACATCCTTGGTATTTCAGGTTTATAATGTTTAATTTAATAAACTCCACATTGAAAATATTAAACGAAGCACGAAACTCTGACCGCAGTTTGTTTACGTAAGACTGACAATGAGCTGTCTCTTGCTTACCTTCTTTCTGTATTGAAACCCTGTTTTCAGCACTATGAGCTCACCGACATACTGCTAAGCTACTTGACTGATTTTGTTTTTTCAAGGTAGACACTTAGATAATGCGTTTTTACATTTGTTTTGGTATTTTTGACTCTTTAATGTTTAAAATAATTTATAATACTTCTTCATATATAACTTTTCTCACCAATGAAGATCTTTCTGCGGGTTTGCGTTGTTCTTTTAATATATAGAGGTATGACGAATCTAAGTGTCTTCGGCTGGTGCCACTTATCGGAAATGTAGTACAAATGTTACTTACAGCGAGAATACCTAAGTAACAAATCAATTTATACCATAAAGTTTTACCACAGTAAGTGTTTAAAAAGCCCACCATTCAGTGTTAAATAACGAGTTATGTAACATAATGTTAGATTTAATATTTATCCATTAATAACGAGTTATGTAACATAATGTTAGATTAAATATTTATCTATTAATAACGAGTTATGTAACATAATGTTAGATTAAATATTTATCCATTAATAACGAGTTATGTAACATAATGTTAGATTAAATATTTATCTATTAATAACGAGTTATGTAACATAATGTTAGATTAAATATTTATCCATTAATAATGAGTTATGTAACATAATGTTAGATTAAATATTTATCCATTAATAACGAGTTATGTAACATAATGTTAGATTAAATATTTATCCATTAATAACGAGTAATGTAACATAATGTTAGATTAAATATTTACCGACTAATAACGAGTTATGTAACATAATGTTAGATTTAATATTTACCGACTAATAACGAGTTATGTAACATAATGTTAGATTTAATATTTATCTATTAATAACGAGCTATGTAACATAATGTTAGATTAAATATTTATCCATTAATAACGAGTTATGTAACATAATGTTAGATTAAATATTTACCGACTAATAACGAGTTATGTAACATAATGTTAGATTTAATATTTACCGACTAATAACGAGTTATGTAACATAATGTTAGATTTAATATTTATCCACTAATAACGAGTTATGTAACATAATGTTAGATTTAATATTTACCGACTAATAACGAGTTATGTAACATAATGTTAGATTTAATATTTATCCATTAATAATGAGTTATGTAACATAATGTTAGATTAAATATTTATCCATTAATAACGAGTTATGTAACATAATGTTAGATTAAATATTTATCCATTAATAACGAGTTATGTAACATAATGTTAGATTAAATATTTACCGACTAATAACGAGTTATGTAACATAATGTTAGATTTAATATTTACCGACTAATAACGAGTTATGTAACATAATGTTAGATTTAATATTTATCCATTAATAATGAGTTATGTAACATAATGTTAGATTAAATATTTATCCATTAATAACGAGTTATGTAACATAATGTTAGATTAAATATTTACCGACTAATAACGAGTTATGTAACATAATGTTAGATTAAATATTTATCCATTAATAACGAGTTATGTAACATAATGTTAGATTAAATATTTACCGACTAATAACGAGTTATGTAACATAATGTTAGATTAAATATT
Organism: Tachypleus tridentatus; assembly: GCF_004210375.1. Lineage (NCBI taxonomy): Eukaryota > Metazoa > Arthropoda > Merostomata > Xiphosura > Limulidae > Tachypleus > Tachypleus tridentatus. Next base: position 148,108,197 of record NC_134826.1, on the reverse strand, counting down.
TACCGACTAATAACGAGTTATGTAACATAATGTTAGATTAAATATTTACCGACTAATAACGAGTTATGTAACATAATGTTAGATTTAATATTTATCCATTAATAATGAGTTATGTAACATAATGTTAGATTTAATATTTACCGACTAATAACGAGTTATGTAACATAATGTTAGATTAAATATTTACCGACTAATAACGAGTTATGTAACATAATGTTAGATTAAATATTTACCGACTAATAACGAGTTAAGGCACTTTGTTCATATTTTTGTTCATCCTTTTTAATATCTGTCCAGTTCTGTATCTTCTAACTTGTTCTATATCTTCTGTCTTTCATTTTCCATAATTCCTTGTAGTTTTAAACCTTTCTATCTGCCAGTTCTCATCCTATGCTATTTTAATGTTAGTTAATATGTTTGCACATTTCAAATATTTTTCTGCGTTATTATCTATTTTTCGTTCAGCGACGTAACTTGAATATATGAAAAAAACTAGAAAATAGTGTGAGTTTTATTTATTTTTACAATACAGAAATGTAGGCTCTAATTTCGTACTTAACGAGCTATTCTCACTATTCTTATATGAAATTTAGACATTTAATAATCGTGTTTCGTAAAACTGAGAAACCTACAGAGCTGTGTAAGGTGTAAATATACAGAGCTGTGTAAGGTGTAAATATACAGAGCTGTATAAGGTGTAAACCTACAGAGCTGTATAAGGTGTAAATATACAGAGCTGTGTAAGGTGTAAACCTACAGAGCTGTGTAAGGTATAAACCTACAGAGCTATGTAAGATGTAAACATACAGAGCTGTGTAAGGTGTAAACCTACAAAAGCTGATGTAAGGTGTAAACATACAGAGCTGTGTAAGGTGTAAATATATAAGAGCTGTGTAAAGGTGTAAACCTACAGAGCTGTGTAAGAATAGTAAACATACAGAGCTGTGTATGTGTGTAAATGATACAGAGCTGTATAAGGTGTAATAAAACTACATAGCTGTGTAAAGTGTAAACCTACATTAGCTGTGTGGGTAAAATATATACAGAGCTGTGTGCAAGGTGTAAACATACAGAGCTGTGTATGGTGTAAATATACAGAGCTGTGTAAGGTGTAAACCTACAGAGCTGTGTAAGGTGTAAATATACAGAGCTGTGTAAGGTGTAAACCTACAGAGCTGTGTAAGGTGTAAAAATATACAGAGCTGTGTAAGGTGTAAATATACAGAGCTGTGTAAGGTGTAAAACCTACAGAGCTGTGTAAGGTAGTAAATATATACAGAGCTGTGTAAGGTGTAAACCCTACAGAGCTGTGTAAAGCGTAAAAACATACAGAGCTGTGTAAAGGTGTAAATATACAGAGCTGTATAAGGTGTAAAACTACAGAGCTGTGTAAGGTGTAAACCAACAGAGCTGTGTAAGGTGTAAACCAACAGAGCTGTGTAAGGTGTAAACATACAGAGTCGTGTAAAGGTGTAAATATACAGAGCTGTGTAAGGTGTAAACCTACAGAGCTATGTAAGGTGTAATATACAGAGCTGTGTAAAGGTGTAAATATATAGAGCTGTGTAAGGTGTAAACCCACAGGGCTGTGTAAGGTGTAAAACATACAGAGCTGTGTAAGGTGTAAATATACAGAGCTAATGTAAAGTGTAAACCCTACATAGCTGTGTAAGATGTAAATATACTAGAGCTGTGTAAGGTGTAAACATACAAGAGCTGTGTAAGGTGTAAACCTACAGGCTGTGTATGGTGTAAACCCACAGAGCTGTGTAAGGTGTAAATATACAGAGCTGTGTAAGGTGTAAACCTACAGAGCTGTGTAAGGAATGTAAATATACAGAGCTGTGTAAGGTGTAAATATACAGAGCTGTGTAAGGTGTAAACCAACAGAGCTGTGTAAGGTGTAAATATACAGAGCTGTGTAAGGTGTAAATATACAGAGCTGTGTAAGGTGTAAATGTTGCTTTGTTTTGACGTTCTGAACCAAAACCTTAATGACAGCTAATGGTATTTGTATTAAGACTAGCGTATTAGTCGTTATACTGTTTGGAAATGTTTCTATTAATGTCATTTAAAACAATTAATGAAATATAAATAACGCATCCGTTGCTGAATGCGAAAATGAATTTTAAAGACATGTATAGAAATATGTACGTATATATGACGAAGTATAAGTAAGAAATTATTTTGGAGGTTAAGGGGTTGGGATGCGGAACTTTTCCCATGCACAATTTCTGAAACTTCAATATGGACAATGTGTTCTAACAAGCATTGTCTATTGTATTGCAACGTAATTCAAAATGTATATTGTTGGATTATGTGAGTATCACTAGGTACAGTTGTTGGATTATGTGAGTATCACTAGGTACTGTTGTTGGATTATGTGAGTATCACTAGGTACTGTTGTTGGATTATGTGAGTATCAGTAGGTACTGTTGTTGGATTATGTGAGTATCAGTAAGTACTGTTGTTGGATTATGTGAGTATCAGTAAGTACTGTTGTTGGATTATGTGAGTATCAGTAAGTACTGTTGTTGGATTATGTGAGTATCACTAGGTACTGTTGTTGGATTATGTGAGTATCAGTAGGTACTGTTGTTGGATTATGTGAGTATCAGTAAGTACTGTTGTTGGATTATGTGTGTATCAGTAGGTACTGTTGTTGGATTATGTGAGTATCAGTAGGTACTGTTGTTGGATTATGTGTGTATCAGTAGGTACTGTTGTTGGATTATGTGAGTATCAGTAGGTACTGTTGTTGGATTATGTGAGTATCAGTAAGTACTGTTGTTGGATTATGTGAGTATCAGTAGGTACTGTTGTTGGATTATGTGAGTATCAGTAGGTACTGTTGTTGGATTATGTGAGTATCACTAGGTACTGTTGTTGGATTATGTGAGTATCACTAGGTACTGTTGTTGGATTATGTGAGTATCAGTAAGTACTGTTGTTAGATTATGTTAGTATCAATAATTACTGTTGTTGGATTATGTGAGTATCAGTAAGTACTGTTCTTGGATTATGTGGGTATCACTAGGTATTGTTGTTGGATTATGTGAGTATCAGTAGGTACTGTTGTTGGATTATGTGAGTATCAGTAGGTACTGTTGTTGGATTATGTGAGTATCAGTAGGTACTGTTGTTGGATTATGTGAGTATCAGTAGGTACTGTTGTTGGATTATGTGAGTATCAGTAAGTACTGTTGTTGGATTACGTGAGTATCACTAGGTACTGTTGTTGGATTATGTGAGTATCAGTAGGTACTGCTGTTGGATTATGTGAGTATCATTAGGTACTGTTGTTGAATTATGTGAGTATCAGTAGGTACTGTTTTGGATTATGTGAGTATCAGTAGGTACCGTTCTTGATTATGTGAGTATCAGTGGGTACCGTTGTTGTTGATTATGTGAGTATCACTAGGTACTGTTGTTGGATTATGTGTGTATCAGTAGGTACTGTTGTTGGATTATGTGAGTATCAGTAGGTACTGTTTTTGGATTATGTGAGTATCAGTAGGTACTGTTCTTGTATTATGTGAGTATCAGTGGGTACTGTTGTTGGATTATGTGAGTATCAGTAAGTACTGTTGTTGGATTATGTGTGTATCAGTAGGTACTGTTGTTGGATTATGTGAGTATCAGTAGGTACTGTTGTTGGATTATGTGAGTATCAGTAGGTACTGTAATTGGATTATCTGAGTATCAGTAGGTACTGTTGTTGGATTATGTGAGTATCAGTAAGTACTGTTGTTGGATTATGTGTGTATCAGTAGGTACTGTTGTTGGATTATGTGAGTATCAGTAGGTACTGTTGTTGGATTATGTGAGTATCAGTAGGTACTGTAATTGGATTATCTGAGTATCAGTAGGTACTGTAATTGGATTATCTGAGTATCAGTAGGTACTGTTGTTGGATTATTTGAGTATCAGTAGGTACTGTTGTTGGATTACAACAGAAAAAAACAGTTTACTCTTTTAATAAACAACAGTCTACTCCTATATTAAACAACAGTTTACTCCTTTAATAAACAAGTCTACTCCTATATTAAACAACAGTCTACTACTTTAATAAACAACAGTCTACGACTTTAATAAACAACAGTCTACTCCTCTAATAAACCATATTCTACTCCTCTAATAAACAAGAGTCTACTACTTTAATAAACAACAGTCTACTCCTCTTATAAACAACAGTCTACTCCTCTAATAAACAACAGTTTACTCCTATATTTAACAACAGAGTACTCCTATATTAAACAGCAGTCTACTCCTCTAATAAACAACAATCTACTCCTTTAATAAACAACATTCTACTCCTCTAATAAACAACAGTCTACTCCTATATTAAACAACAGTCTACTTCTCTAATAAACAACAGTCTACTCCTATATTAAACAACAGTCTACTCCTCTAATAAACAACAGTCTACTCCTTTAATAAACAACAGTCTACTCCTCTAATAAACAACAGTCTACTCCTCTAATAAACAACAGTCTACTCCTATATTAAACAACAGTCTACTCCTCTAATAAACAACAGTCTACTCCTTTAATAAACAACAGTCTACTCCTCTAATAAACAACAGTCTACTCCTATATTAAACAACAGTCTACTCTTCTATTAAACAATAATCTACTCCTATATTAAACAACAGTCTACTCCTCTAATAAACAACCGTCTACTTCTATATTAAACAACAGTCTACTCACTCTCTAATAAACAACAGTCTACTCCTTTAATAAACAACAGTCTACTCCTCTAATAAACAACCGTCTACTTCTATGTTAAATAACAGTCTACTCCTCTATTAAACAACAGTCTACTCCTCTGATAAACAACAGTCTACTCCTTTAATAAACAACAGTCTACTCCTCTAATAAACAACATTCTACTCCTATATTAACAACAGTCTACTCCTCTAATAAACAACAGTCTACTTCTATATTAAACAACAGTCTACTCCTCTATTAAACAACAGTCTACTCCTCTAATAAACAACAGTCTACTCCTTTAATAAACAACAGTCTACTCCTCTAATAAACAACATTCTACTTTTATATTAACAACAGTCTACTCCTTTAATAAACAACAGTCTACTCCTCTAATAAACAACATTCTACTCCTATATTAACAACAGTCTACTCCTCTAATAAACAACAGTCTACTCCTCTAATAAACAACAGTCTACTTCTATATTAAACAACAGTCTACTCCTATATTAAACAACAGTCTACTCCTTTAATAAACAACAGTCTACTCCTCTAATAAACAACAGTCTACTCCTCTAATAAACAACAGTCTACTCCTCTAATAAACAACAGTCTACTCCCCTATTAAACAACAGTCTACTCCTCTAATAAACAACAGTCTACTCCTTTAATAAACAACAGTCTACTCCTATATTAAACAATAATCTACTCCTATATTAACAACAGTCTACTCCTATATTAAACAACAGTCTACTCCTCTAATTAAAAAACAGAAATTTCGAGGCTATACGAAAATATCTTTATCGTAGTTATCTTTTATTTTAAATGTTTTTGACTGAAATAACACGGCAGTACTCAGGCCAGCTGATCGAGATATGGAAAAACTGGAACCACGTCCAATTAATTTAGCCCAGGTGATGAAACTGGTAACAACGCTTTATGTTAGCTTTTTCAAGGTTGCGCTCGCAACCAGTTTAATTTAACTTGTTAATATTCACCGTATGATATCTGTTAATCCCGGCCAGAATAATTTAAATCAGGAAACTTTTACTTACAAGCTCAAAACCTCACATTTTACTGTACCAATGGCAGATGCTGCTTTGTTATTGTGCCAAGAAATTACAAGTGTGTAAGGCATTACGCGCACCTTTATCGTTTACCTGATTTAATGTTTGTTTCTTTCGTCATAATTGTCACGCATTGTGCGACTATAATAAGCGTTTTGTTTTCTGTTAAGTCAGCGAAATGCTTCAAATTTTCTTAGAAAAGTTGATCACTGAGGTTGACCAATGTTTCCTTGTTTTCGCCTGGACGTAAGGTTAAGTCATAGAGAAACGGTAAGAACTTATTAGATGGTTGACGTTTAATGCCACGTTAGACCGATGGCGAATTGCTCACAACAGCCATTTGTTAAAATTGCCAACTTAAGGATCTCGAAGTACAAACTAAGGTTAAAATGTGGGAATGGTACAGTAGTCTACTAATGGAACTCGCACACGGATAAGAATGACTTTATCATGTGATAAATGGATAATAATGACTTTATCATGTGATAAATGGATAAGAATGACTTTATCATGTGATAAATGAATAAGAATGACTTTATCATGTGATAAATGGATAAGAATGACTTTATCATGTGATAAATAGATAAGAATGACTTTATCATGTGATAAATAGATAAGAATGACTTTATCATGTGATAAATGGATAAGAATGACTTTATCATGTGATAAATGGATAAGAATGATTTTATCATATTATAAAGAAACCAAACAAACGCACAAATATTTGTTATTTTTATTTTCAAGCACAATACTGCGCAATGGTCTTTCTGTACTATGTTTTTACAGGGATTGAAACTGAATTTTAGCGTTATAAGCCGTCAAGCTTACCTCTGATCCTTTATAAAGGACACTGTATGATCCATTCTGAGCATTAACTTCTTACTCATTTTACAGAGAGCATCAGAACTCTGATAACCATGTCAGGTGATAACATTGAATAAACGTATTCATCATGAACCATTAGAGCAAACGAAGGCCACCTAACAAACCTGTCACGCGATGTATGCATATTTTTTTAGTTTATTGGTTACTAAATTACACAAAGCGACACAATGGGCTATCTTTGATCCACCCATCACGGGTATTGATTTGTTTGTTTGTTTGGAATTTCGCACAAAGCTACTCGAGGGCTATCTGTGCTAGCCGTCCCTAATAGCAGTGTAAGACTAGAGGGAAGGCAGCTAGTCATCATCACCCACCGCCAACTCTTGGGCTACTCTTTTACCAACGAATAGTGGGATTTACCGTCACATTATAACGCTTCCACGGCTGGGAGGGCGAGCATGTTTGGCGCGACTTGGGCGCGAACCCGCAATCCTCAGGTTACGAGTTGAACGCCTTAACGCGCTAGGCCATGCCGGGCCCCACGGGTATTGAAAACCGGACTTTAACGTTATAATTTTTCAGACTGTATAATAAATTAACCCGTATCGAATATATCAAATTAATGCTCCATTAAACATAGGAATATTAAATATGCATACATGTACGTACTTATGAGAAGAACAAAGGAAGATAAAATATAATATACTGAGCTGTTACCATTTTTTTTTCTGGTCTAAACTTAATCCTATCATTCTACGATAAATCAAACATCATGAGTGATGTTTAAAAGTATCGTTTGTAAATCTAATGAATGGTCACTTTTTAAAATCCATTCATTATATATCAGACTTACATAATTCAAACACCTATTTCATCATTTGTCTAACACAAGGTTATGAGTGGTTGTAGTGGTGATTATTAAAATTTAGTTTCACTATAAGGGTTAGCAAAAAACGCTTTAATCATAAAGCTACACAGTTCGCTACCTGTGATGCGTCCATTATGGGTAAGGGTAAATAAACCCGATTTTTAGCATTATAAATCTTTTAACTTCTCGATGAACCAATGATGGGGGTTCACAATGACGAGAAATGTCTAATGTTAATCCATTTAATAATGAGTGGCTGCACCTTTAACTGCTGTTATTGGAATTGGATTGCTCAGCAAAGTATCAAAATGTTTCATAAGTGTACCTTGATGTTGTTGTTTTTATATAAAACCAAGAATAATAAATATTCGAAGCATCAGTCTTCTACTTGATGGTTAGGAAGCTTGTCTCAGAATCTGTGGGTTACGGGTTCGAATCTCCGTCCAATCAAACAGGCTCAGCCTTTCAGCCGTTGGGACGCTATAATGTACGGTTAATCCCACTTTTCGTTGGTTAAAGAGTAGTCCAAGTGTTGGCGGTGGGTGGTGATGACTAGCTGCTTTTCCTCTAGCCTTACACTGCTAAATTAAGGACGATTAACGCGTATAGCCCTTACATAGCTTTGCGCAAAATTCAAAAAAACAAACAAAAACAAGGTGTTTTGTTTAAACAACAGCTATGACATCCATTGCAGGATCACACAGAAATGTTATTGAAATAAAAGGTTAGAGTAATTATAAACATAATTTTGTCTTGTTGTGAAAGTCCTTGACTCTCTACCATAAAAGTAAAGTCAGTCTTTCATGGCGCCCTGTTTGTTGGAAACTATAGCTCGTGCATTTTCTAGCACAGTAATTGGAAACTGGCATATTAAAATTTCCCATTTTGCTCTCGCGTATCATTAGTTGAGTCACTATTGTTCATTATTATTCGAGCTTGTCGTCTCTACGTGGATTTTCGCGTTTACATTTCAGCAAGATTTTAACAGTGAACGATTACTAGAGTAGATTTTTCTATTCAGACAACGGTGGTGTTTCTTACTACTGTGCTTATGCTTAGCTGAAATCGTGAGTGTGTTTTATCATCACTGCCTCTTGTTTTATTTCGTGTAGCTAATGCTATTCTTAAATAATTGGTGTTAAGGTAGAAGCTATAAATGTCAGTAATTGGCATCTTATCTAAGTGTTATTCTACTAAACACTTGATAAGCATGTTACTACATGTAATTATAAGACATTAATCTGTGTAAAATTACATGAACATTATTCCGTTCTGATGAGATTCCTTTGTTGTTGCACATCTTTTGTTACATTACACTGTGACATAGGCAGAAGTCGATCAATAACTCTGTTATGAAACAATCTTTACCTTCAAGATGTTTTTTTTTCTTCAGAAAAACCTTATATTTTGTTTGTTATAGTTGTACACTAGTGCATGTGTTTATAGTTATTTATTTTGAGTAAGTTCAGTGTGACAGTGGGACGGTAAAAAGGCCAAAGCAGCAGTAAACTGTTGATAAACAAGTAACATTCAATGGTTCGTGTGCAGCTTAACATAAAAACCTGAGAAACAATATTAGTTAAAAACTGTTCATTAAAAAGGAAGGAAATAGGGGGCGTCAAAAATAACAGAAACAAGATTTGATAAAAATGAAAATATTATATTTTCAAACCTACAACTCTAGTAAACAAACAAGGCTGGAAATAATATCAACTTTATTTCTTACGAATTTGTAATAAATTAATAAATACTGTAAAGTTGGAGCTAAATATAAGGATTTGTAACTTGAGAAAATAAAGTAGATATTATTTATAGCATTGTTTGACGATCCCTATCGCCCCATTTTAAATTAACAGTTTTTATTAACTTTGTCTATTTAACATCCGAAAAAGAAGGAATAATTCTTTAAGTGAGCGTTTCTATTTCAACTCAGCCCATATGAATCATATTTCAAGTGGTTTTTATCGATAAATAACTATCCAGGTTCACGTGTATATTCTGGTATCTTTGAACAGTACAGTGTCATGTATCTCACATTAAAACACATTTGAAAATGCAAATCAGTAAGTCGTGTGTCAACTACATCCAGTATGAAGAAGAAGTGCAAAGACATGCATCAGAACTACATGTTGACACCTTTTAACATTTCGTAAGAGATGTCATTTTCCCAAAACTGAGCACTTTAGACAATAGTAAGAACAGCCCGATTCATTCATTTAGATCACAATAATGTGTTAGTGTCGAGAATTTAGAATTTACAAGGTGTGGATAGCTCCTGTATTGATCTCCAGTGCTGACTTATACTATTAGAAATTAGGTTTTGATTCCTGTGGTTGGCAGAACACAGATAGCCATTTGTGTAGCTTTGTGCTTAATAACCAAAAGCAATGGCGACATCCTGTATTTAATAATATTGAAAACAAATAAATATGGATCATTTGGGATGTCATGACCATCCACAAAGAAACCTGCAACCAGTCGTGGTAAGTAAACTGAGGTTTATTGCGACAGGTGTGTATTCACACATACAAAGATCAGTAGCCCCAGTTCAGTTCGCAACATTATAAGAAAAGTGACACAATGTACAAGTGCTTGTTGCGTAACACTTCCGTTCAACGTGTTATACCACAAGCAGCAGGAAAACGAAACGTGCATTCGTGCAACGTACCAGGAAAAACAAGGTGCACATAATTAATGACATCGAAACTTTTGTTTGTATCATAACTGAGTTGTAAACATAAACTATTAGTTAAAGAATCAGCCTGAAAGTTGAAACATTTTGTCAGGTCTCTTCCTGTTGTTCAGTTGACTTTTCTTAGAGAAAGAAGACTGCGTCTAGTAGTTGATATCTTTCAATATAATTTAATCAGAGAGACTTATTTCAGTAAGAGGTTTCTCATAAACCCCAGCAACATTTCTACCGAGATACCTAATTGCACTAACAATCCTATAAAAGTTTACAAAAGCCATTGGCCCGTCATGGTCAGGTGGTTAAGGCGCTCGACTTGTAATCCGAGAGTCGCGGGTTTGAAATCCCCCTCACACCAAACATGCTCGCTCTTTCAGCCGTGGAAGTGTTATAGTTTGAGGGTCAATCCCACTATTTGTTGGTAAAAGAGTATCCCAAGAGTTGGCGGTGATGACTAGCTGCCTTCCATCTAGTCTTACACTGCTAAATTAGGGGGTAGCGCAAATATCCCTCGTGTAGCTTTGCCCGAAGTTCAAAACAAAACCTATCTTTAGTACTTTTACTCACACCTGTCCCAAAATTTGCTTAAAACAATTTTATTTTTCTAGTTCTCCCGATTCTCTAATGTTTAGTTTCCATTTAAACTTAATCGGATTAGTCAAGCTAGCATTTTATCAGGTCTAAAATATCACATGTACTTTCCGTATGTTCTGCTGAAACTAATTCATTTACTATACATTTATTTATCGTATTTTATGCCGTTATTTGTTAATAAGCACAGAGCTAAACAAAGAGCCGTCCCTAATTTAGCAGTGTAAGACTAGAGGGAAGGCAGCTAGTCATCACCATCCACCGCCAACTCTTGGGCTACTCTTTTACCAACGAATAGTGGGATTGATCGAAACATTATAACGCCCCACGGCTGAAAGGGCGAGCATGTTAAGAACGACACATGGAACAATACAGTATTTACTACATTAAATACACTATTTAATACTGAGTATAAAACTGAATTAATGTTACGGAATTTACATTTACACCCCGGTAGATCAATGAAAACTCTAAAGACTTACGCTGCTGTAAACCGGGTTTTGATATTTATGATGGGTAGCTTCGTGCCAAAACTACAAAAACATAAAGTAGTTTAAAAAAATTAAGTCAGTTAACGGGGCAAATGTTTATTTTTGTCATTAATCATAAAGCTACGGAAAGGATTATTTGTAGTCAACCCGAAACGGGTATTAAAACCCAAATTTTAGCCTTCAGACTTATAATTGAGCCATTAGACAGGGTGCAGGTAAAAGACAGTATCTTGTTCAGTAACGTATTTTACGACCTTTTAAAAAACTGAGGTTTAATCAATATAACACTTTTCACAATTAATCAGTGACTCCTTTATTACAATTATATAAGAACGATTAGAATGTTTAAAATATTTTCTTCTCATAAAGTAAAATTACTTGTGGTCTATTTATAAGGAAAATCTGAGGATGCTTTCTTTTTCATTATTCGGTGTGACTACATTTACAACTAATTAATTATTAATCAAATGTTTCTTGTTGTTGTTTTTTGGCAGTGGAAAGTTTTATCTTCTCAAAAACAGCTGTTTCTAGTTGCCACGTGAAAGAACCATTTCGTCTAAGTAAGTCCCAGATTGCAGTGATGTAAGTGTTATTCTTACAGTTATTTTGATATATAATTATTGAAATTAAACAGTGTTCAGAAATTATTGATCAATTCTGTAGGAATAATAGACTTATTTATCAATTTATAGCCGTTATCTTTGCATGAATTATTTCTTTAAATAATAGCATTCATTCCATTTTCCTCTAATAGCTGGTGACTTTCATGGCCAGATGGTTAAAGGACCTAACTCGTAATTTGAGGGTCGTAAGTTTAAATCCCCGTCACACCAAACATGCTCGCCTTTTCAGCCGTAAGAGCGTTATTATGGTACAATCAATCCGTTGATTGTTATGTTACAACTATTCGTTGGTAAAAGAGTAGCCCAAGAACTGGGGATGGATGGTGATGACCAGCTGTTTTCCTTCCGGTCTTTCACTGCAAAATTAAGGACAGCTAGCACAGATGGCCCTAGTGTACCTTTGCGCGAAATTCAAAACAAATGATTAAACTGATAAGTTGTTTTAGAGGTCATTTGCACCTGACCCTCCTGGATATTTAATATCTAACATACATGAAAAGCATTACATCATTATTGTATTAATGATTTGTGAAAATTAAAACAGCGCACTATTATTTTATCTAAATGAGAATACATAAAATTAATACAACTAAAACATGTATTACTTATTCAAAGATCAAAGCTGGTAAAGTCCTGACATGGTACTGATGACTAGGGTTACTGTTTCGAAACCTGCAGATTGTGGTTTCGAAGTTTATCACCGAATATGCTTCATCTTTAGGACGAGGGGAACGATATAAAGTGATGTCAATCGCATTACTTCACTGGAGAAGTCCGAGAGTGTATGGTTGGCTTTCCTCTAGTTTATTACTTCTAAATAAGAGGTGGCTAGTGCAAATTCTCTCTCCGCGAATTTAACAAATAACGAAAATATTATTTATTAATAACGAGTTCCTTAAATGTGTTGAAATTCAGTTAAACTTACAAGCATTTTAAAAGGAAATGTTAAAATAGTGTTCATTTACAACACTAAGTTATAGTAATTTAGTGTTAAAATATTAACTCATTTTCAACTAAATTCCCATTAAACTTTGTATTAGTAGCGTATGAATACATCAACTGTTTCTTTACACTGATATATGAACTAAATAACGTTATAAAACACAGTAATTAGAAAAAAACCGTTATAAAATAGTCATCATTTTTTATAATGTTATGAATATAATTAGGGTTAATCGCACTTTACAAGAACGATGTTTCACATCCCGTGAATGTTTTTGGAACTGCTTTTGCTATCATCATTTATCCTCAGTCACGATTGGCCGTCGCCATTTTAACAAGAAAGGCTTAAAATCAGTTTGGTATACCCTTATTTAGTGCCTAGACAGTGTAATAATTATTATAACTAAGAATGGATCCCTCTCTTCCTTTTATGTATTTTTTGAAAATACCCAGGAATAATCACACTCTGTAAAACAATATTTCAAATCTCCCTTGAAGTCCCTTTAACTTCTGTAATGCTCAATTTGATAACCACTCTTGTCTACTGCTGTCCATCCGACACTGCACTTTCTATGGTAACAATCTTTATCGAGAGGCGGTGAAGTTAATCTAACATCACACATGTTTAAAGACTTTCTACTGGCCTTATACACTATGTTACGTTAGCTTTTTAGACCACGTGTAACCAAACCAAAATTCCATTAGATCTGAATGGAACTGCTGTTTTTCTCATACTTTGTTTAATGAAACAGACGTTAGTTTTGTGGCGGTTATAAGCTTGCATAATTTTCGGCTCGTGTGCTTTTATTAACCCTCAAATTATTTCTTAATCCTGTTAGCGATGCCAGAAGGTATGGCTAGCCTTATCGCAATGACATTTTGGGGTTGAAGGGTTCTCTTCCGTAACTATACTTTTCATATTGCAGATAGGACCGCTGGTCCGGATTAGCTTGAAATAGTAGTTTGGAACTTGTTGAATCCCTGAAAGCGTTTTGTGCGAATGTCTTTACATCCTTGGGTAATGATAAATATGTCCTACTTTAAAATTGTGACCCTATGTCATTTAATATTTTGCTTTCCCGAAAATCCTTACTCAAAACAGTATTAATGATATATTGCACTGGGAAATAGTCAAAACTTCGCAGTGAATCAAAGATACAGATGCCAAACATGCCGCTCGTGGCAATTTTGGAGGCACGTCACTATATTCACATATAAACATGGCTCTTATGTGTACATTGTTTTGTTATGGTTGAAACGCAAATATGTCCACCTTAGTAAGCTTTTCCTAGTAACAACACTAATAAAAGAAACTTTAACCGCAGAAACCAAATTTTACGTATTATGCTAGTGTTTTGTTTAAGTAAAGAAAGTACAGTTAAACTATATATAAAAACCCGGATCTAGATGTCTGTAATACGATTATAAGCTAAACTAAGAAAAAAATGTCATTTATTAGTCATTACTCAGTAACTCATAACAAAATATTCTGTAACCATAGCATCTAAAGCTTTGAGTATATTCAGATATGATGCAAACATAAATATTAGTGTAGGAAGCTCTAATAAGACACCAAATTAAGGAGGTTACAAAGTCAGTGACGTGACTGACAACGTCACAACTTCTGCTGCCTTAACATTTTGAAATTAATGACAGTTGTTAAAATAACCTTATAGTGCTAATAAATCGATTATTTTATTTCCAATCATCAAAGTTAGTGCTCATCCCACAACTGGCTGTAGAGAGCGAAAGGCAAAAGAAGATTTGATTGTCCAACAAAACCCTCTAACTCATAACCTCCACTCTGAGGTTTCGTAAAACTTTCTAGCGCGATATTTCCGATTGGATCATGTCTGACGTACAGAATATTCCTCAATGCTTATAGGTACTATTGACACAGGCATATTTTATTATCAATAACTCAGTAATGGTACGGACCGGTAATGGACAATTTGTAAATGGTAAGTAACTCTCTGTTTATATTAACTTATATCATTTTATATAACAATCACTTGGTCGTCTATATACAAATGGCTTATTTCTTATAGTTTTAGATTTATTTAATTACGCAACTCAGTAAACTCTATTTGGTTAAAAGAAATAATAATTGTACATTATTCCATGACTAGATGCGTTTTAGCTGTCTTTGGACTTCTGACTGTAGTTGGAACAAGCCTGGATTCAATCAAGATCTACGACATAGCTCCAAACGCAGTTAGATGGATCGAAAATAATCGTAATTATACCTAACTTACTAGAAAAAATATATTCATTATGCACAAGAACCAAGGTAAAGCAGTATTGTAGTAATGGTTACCTTTCACAAAAAGTCACTTGTTTCCTTGGTTGATTTGATTTATTATTTCTTAGTAAACATTGATGAATGAAACGTGAAGTACAAAACATCTGATGATTTATACAGCGTATTTACTAAACATCGCTGACTGAAACGTGTAGTACAAAACATGTGATGATTTATACAGCGTATTTAGTAAACATCGCTGACTAAAACGTGTTGTACAAAACATCTGATGATTTAAACCGCGTATTTAGTAAACATCGCTGACTGAAACGTGTAATACAAAACATGTGATCATTTATACCGTGTATTTAGTAAACATCGCTGACTGAAACGTGTAGTACAAAACATCTGATGATTTATACAGCGTATTTAGTAAACATCGCTGACTGAAACGTGTAGTACAAAACATGTGATGATTTATACAGCGTATTTAGTAAACATCGCTGACTGAAACGTGTAGTACAAAACATCTGATGATTTATACAGCGTATTTAGTAAACATCGCTGACTGAAACGTGTAGTACAAAACATCTGATGATTTAAACCGCGTATTTAGTAAACATCGCTGACTGAAACGTGTAATACAAAACATGTGATCATTTATACCGTGTATTTAGTAAACATCGCTGACTGAAACGTGTAGTACAAAACATCTGATGATTTATACAGCGTATTTAGTAAACATCGCTGACTGAAACGTGTAGTGCAAAACATCTGATGATTTATACAGCGTATTTAGTAAACATCGCTGACTGAAACGTGTAGTACAAAACATGTGATGATTTATACAGCGTATTTAGTAAACATCGCTGACTGAAACGTGTAGTACAAAACATCTGATGATTTATACCGTGTATTTAGTAAACATCGCTGACAGAAACATGAAGTACAAAACATCTGATGATTCATACCGTGTATTTAGTAAACATCGCTGACTAAAACGTGTAGTACAAAACATCTGATGATTTATACAGCGTATTTAGTAAACATCGCTCACAGAAACATGAAGAACAAAACATCTGATTACTTATACAGCGTATTTAGTAAACATCGCTGACTAAAACGTGTTGTACAAAACATCTGATGATTTATACCGCGTATTTAGTAAACATCGCTGACTGAAACGTGTAATACAAAAAACATGTGATGATTTATACCGTGTATTTAGTAAACATCGCTGACTGAAACGTGTAGTACAAAACATCTGATGATTTATACAGCGTATTTAGTAAACATCGCTGACTGAAACGTGTAGTGCAAAACATCTGATGATTTATACAGCGTATTTAGTAAACATCGCTGACTGAAACGTGTAGTACAAAACATCTGATGATTTATACAGCGTATTTAGTAAACATCGCTGACTGAAACGTGTAGTACAAAACATCTGATGATTTATACAGCGTATTTAGTAAACATCGCTGACTGAAACGTGTAGTACAAAACATGTGATGATTTATACCGTGTATTTAGTAAACATCACTGACTGAAACATGAAGTACAAAACATCTGATGATTTATACCGTGTATTTAGTAAACATCGCTGAATAAAACGTGTAGTACAAAACATCTGATGATTTATACAGCGTAATTAGTAAACATCGCGGACTGAAACGTGTAGTACGAAACATGTGATGATTTATACCGCGTATTTAGTAAACATCGCTGACTGAAACGTGTAGCACAAAACATGTGATGATTTATACAGCGTATTTAGTAAACATCGCTGACTAAAACGTGTAGTACAAAACATCTGATGATTTATACCGCGTATTTAGTAAACATCGCTGACTGAAACGTGAAGTACAAAACATGTGATGATTTATACCGTGTATTTAGTAAACATCGCTGACTGAAACGTGTAGTACAAAACATGTGATGAT
Source organism: Tachypleus tridentatus (assembly GCF_004210375.1). NCBI lineage: Eukaryota > Metazoa > Arthropoda > Merostomata > Xiphosura > Limulidae > Tachypleus > Tachypleus tridentatus. Next base: position 148,091,207 of record NC_134826.1, on the reverse strand, counting down.
TTATACCGTGTATTTAGTAAACATCGCTGACTGAGACGTGTAGTACGAAACATGTGATGATTTATACCGCGTATATAGTAAACATCGCTGACTGAAACGTGTAGTACAAAACATGTGATGATTTATACAGCGTATTTAGTAAACATCGCTGACGTGAAGTACAAAACATCTGATGATTTATACCGTGTATTTAGTAAACATCGCTGACTAAAACGTGTAGTACAAAACATGTGATGCTTTATACAGTGTATTTAATAAACATCGCTGACTAAAACGTGAAGTACAAAACATGTGATGATTTATACCGTGTATTTAGTAAACATCGCTGACTGAAGCGTGTAGTACAAAATATCTGATGACTTATACAGCGTATTTAGTAAACATCGCTGACTGAAACGTGTAGTACAAAACATCTGATGATTTATACAGCGTATTTAGTAAACATCGCTGACTGAAACGTGTAGTACAAAACATCTGATGATTTATACCGCGTATTTAGTAAACATCGCTGACTGAAACGTGTAGTACAAAACATCTGATGATTTATACAGCGTATTTAGTAAACATCGCGGACTGAAACGTGTAGTACAAAACATGTGATGATTTATACCGTGTATTTAGTAAACATCGCTGACAGAAACATGAACTACAAAACAACTGATGACTTATACCGTGTATTTAGTAAACATCGCTGACTGAAACGTGTAGTACAAAACATCTGATGATTTATACAGCGTATTTAGTAAACATCGCTGACTGAAACGTGTAGTACAAAACATCTGATGATTTATACAGCGTATTTAGTAAACATCGCTGACTGAAACGTGAAGTACAAAACATGTGATGATTTATACCGTGTATTTAGTAAACATCGCTGACTAAAACGTGTTGTACAAAACATCTGATGATTTAAACCGCGTATTTAGTAAACATCGCTGACTGAAACGTGTAATACAAAACATGTGATCATTTATACCGTGTATTTAGTAAACATCGCTGACTAAAACGTGTTGTACAAAACATCTGATGATTTAAACCGCGTATTTAGTAAACATCGCTGACTGAAACGTGTAAGTACAAAACATGTGATCATTTATACCGTGTATTTAGTAAACATCGCTGACTGAAACGTGTAGTACAAAACATCTGATGATTTATACAGCGTATTTAGTAAACATCGCTGACTGAAACGTGTAGTACAAAAAAACATCTGATGATTTATACAGCGTATTTAGTAAACATCGCTGACTGAAACGTGTAGTACAAAACATCTGATGATTTATACAGCGTATTTAGTAAACATCGCTGACTGAAACGTGTAGTACAAAACATCTGATGATTTATACCGCGTATTTAGTAAACATCGCTGACTGAAACGTGTAGTACAAAACATCTGATGATTTATACAGCGTATTTAGTAAACATCGCTGACTGAAACGTGTAGTACAAAACATCTGATGATTTATACCGTGTATTTAGTAAACATCGCTGACAGAAACATGAAGTACAAAACATCTGATGATTCATACCGTGTATTTAGTAAACATCGCTGACTAAAACGTGTAGTACAAAACATCTGATGATTTATACAGCGTATTTAGTAAACATCGCTCACAGAAACATGAAGAACAAAACATCTGATTACTTATACCGTGTATTTAGTAAACATCGCTGACTGAAACGTGAAGTACAAAACATCTGATGATTTATACCGTGTATTTAGTAAACATCGCTGACTAAAACGTGTAGTACAAAACATGTGATGATTTTTACCGCGTATTTAGTAAACATCGCTGACTGAAACGTGTAGTACAAAACATGTGATGATTTATACCGTGTATTTAGTAAACATCGCTGACTGAAACGTGTAGTACGAAACATGTGATGATTTATACCGCGTATTTAGTAAACATCGCTGACTGAAACGTGTAGCACAAAACATGTGATGATTTATACAGCGTATTTAGTAAACATCGCTGACTAAAACGTGTAGTACAAAACATCTGATGATTTATACCGTGTATTTAGTAAACATCGCTGACTAAAACGTGTAGTACAAAACATGTGATGCTTTATACCGTGTATTTAATAAACATCGCTGACTAAAACGTGAAGTACAAAACATGTGATGATTTATACCGTGTATTTAGTAAACATCGCTGACTGAAACGTGTAGTACAAAACATCTGATGATTTATACAGCGTATTTAGTAAACATCGCTGACTGAAACGTGTAGTACAAAACATCTGATGATTTATACAGCGTATTTAGTAAACATCGCTGACTGAACCATGAAGTACAAAACATCTGATGATTTATACAGCGTATTTAGTAAACATCGCTGACTGAAACGTGTAGTACAAAACATCTGATGATTTATACCGCGTATTTAGTAAACATCGCTGACTGAAACGTGTAGTACAAAACATGTGATGATTTATACCGTGTATTTAGTAAACATCGCTGACAGAAACATGAACCGTACAACAACATGATGATTATTTATACCGTGTATTTAGTAAACATCGCTGACTGAAACATGAAGTACAAAACATCTGATGATTTATACAGCGTATTTAGTAAACATCGCTGACTGAAACGTGAAGTACAAAGCATCTGATGATTTATACCGTGTATTTAGTAAACATCGCTGACTGAAACGTGAAGTTCAAAAAAACATGTGATGATTTATACCGTGTATTTAGTAAACATCGCTGACTGAAACGTGTGAAGTACAAAACATCTGATGATTTATACCGAGTATTTAGTAAACATCGCTGACTGAAACGTGAAGTACAAAACATCTGATGATTTATACCGTGTATTTAGTAAACATCGCTGACTGAAACATGTAGTACAAAACATGTGATGATTTATACCGCGTATTTAGTAAACATCACTGACTGAAACGTGAAGTACAAAACATCAGATGATTTATACAGCGTATTTAGTAAACATCGCGGACTGAAACGTGTAGTACAAAACATGTGATGATTTATACCGTGTATTTAGTAAACATCGCTGACTGAAACGTGTAGTACAAAACATGTGATGATTTATACAGCGTATTTAGTAAACATTGCTGACTAAAACGTGCAGTACAAAACATCTGATGATTTATGCAGCGTATTTAGTAAACATCGCTGACTAAAACGTGTTGTACAAAACATCTGATGATTTAAACCGCGTATTTAGTAAACATCGCTGACTGAAACGTGTAATACAAAACCATGTGATGATTTATACCGTGTATTTAGTAAACATCGCTGACTGAAACGTGTAGTACAAAACATCTGATGATTTATACAGCGTGTATAGTAAACATCGCTGACTGAAACGTGAAACCAAAACATGTGATGATTTATACCGCGTATTTAGTAAACATCGCTGACTGAAACGTGAAGTACAAAACATCTGATGATTTATACCGCGTATTTAGTAAACATCGCTGACTGAAACGTGTAAGCAAAACATGTGATGATTTATACCGTGTATTTAGTAAAACATCGCTGACTGAAACGTGTAGTACAAAACATCTGATGATTTATACAGCGTATTTAGTAAACATCGCTGACTGAAACGTGTAGTTACAAAACATGTGATGATTTATACCGTGTATTTAGTAAAACATCGCCGACAGAAACGTGATGAGTACAAAACAACTGATGACTTATACCGTGTATTTAGTAAACATCGCTGACTGAAACGTGAAGTACAAAACATCTGATGATTTATACCGTGTATTTAGTAAACATCGCTGACTAAAACGTGTAGTACAAAACATGTGATGATTTTTACCGCGTATTTAGTAAACATCGCTGACTGAAACGTGTAGTACAAAACATCTGATGATTTATACAGCGTATTTAGTAAACATCGCGGACTGAAACGTGTAGTACAAAACATGTGATGATTTATACCGTGTATTTAGTAAACATCGCTGACAGAAACATGAACTACAAAACAACTGATGACTTATACCGTGTATTTAGTAAACATCGCTGACTGAAACGTGAAGTACAAAACATCTGATGATTTATACCGTGTATTTAGTAAACATCGCTGACTGAAACGTGTAGTACAAAACATGTGATGATTTTTACCGCGTATTTAGTAAACATCGCTGACTGAAACGTGTAGTACAAAACATGTGATGATTTATACCGCGTATTTAGTAAACAACGCTGACTGAAACGTGTAGCACAAAACATGTGATGATTTATACAGCGTATTTAGTAAACATCGCTGACTAAAACGTGTAGTACAAAACATCTGATGATTTAAGCCGCGTATTTAGTAAACATCGCTGACTGAAACGTGAGGTACAAAACATGTGATCATTTATACCGTGTATTTAGTAAACATCGCTGACTGAAACGTGTAGTACAAAACATCTGATGATTTATACCGCGTATTTAGTAAACATCGCTGACTGAAACGTGTAGTACAAAACATGTGATGATTTATACAGCGTATTTAGTAAACATCGCTGACTGAAACGTGAAGTACAAAACATCTGATGATTTATACCGCGTATTTAGTAAACATCGCTGACTGAAACGTGTAGTACAAAACATGTGATGATTTATACCGTGTATTTAGTAAACATCGCTGACTGAAACATGAAGTACAAAACATCTGATGATTTATACAGCGTATTTAGTAAACATCGCTGACTGAAACGTGTAGTACAAAACATCTGATGATTTATACCGTGTATTTAGTAAACATCGCTGACTGAAACCTGAAGTTCAAAACATGTGATGATTTATACCGTGTATTTATTAAACATCGCTGACTGAAACGTGAAGTACAAAACATCTGATGATTTATACCGAGTATTTAGTAAACATCGCTGACTGAAACGTGAATTACAAAACATCTGATGATTTATACCGTGTATTTAGTAAACATCGCTGACTGAAACATGAAGTACAAAACATCTGATGACTTATACCGTGTATTTAGTAAACATCGCTGACTGAAACGTGAAGTACAAAACATGTGATGATTTATACCGTGTATTTAGTAAACATCGCTGACTGAAACGTGTAGTACAAAACATGTGATGATTTATACCGCGTATTTAGTAAACATCGCTGACTGAAACGTGTAGTACAAAACATCTGATGACTTATACCGTGTATTTAGTAAACATCGCTGACTGAAACGTGAAGTACAAAACATCTGATGATTTATACCGTGTATTTAGTAAACATCGCTGACTAAAACGTGTAGTACAAAACATGTGATGATTTATACCGTGTATTTAGTAAACATCGCTGACTGAAACGTGTGAAGTACAAAACATCTGATGATTTATACATCGTATTTAGTAAACATCGCTGACTAAAACGTGTTGTACAAAACATCTGATGGTTTAAACCGCGTATTTAGTAAACATCGCTGACTGAAGCGTGTACTACAAAACATCTGATGATTTATACAGCGTATTTAGTAAACATCGCTGACTGAAACGTGTAGTACAAAACATCTGATGATTTATACCGTGTATTTAGTAAACATCGCTGACTGAAACGTGAAGTACAAAACATCTGATGATTTATACAGCGTATTTAGTAAACATCGCTGACTGAAACGTGAAGTACAAAACATCTGATGATTTATACCGTGTATTTAGTAAACATCGCTGACTGAAACGTGAAGTTCAAAACATGTGATGATTTATACCGTGTATTTATTAAACATCGCTGACTGAAACGTGAAGTACAAAACATCTGATGATTTATACCGAGTATTTAGTAAACATCGCTGACTGAAACGTGAAGTACAAAACATGTGATGATTTATACCGTGTATTTAGTAAACATCGCTGACTGAAACGTGAAGTACAAAACATCTGATGATTTATACCGCGTATTTAGTAAACATCGCTGACTGAAACGTGTAGTACAAAACATGTGATGATTTATACAGCGTATTTAGTAAACATCGCTGACTGAAGCGTGTACTACAAAACATCTGATGATTTATACCGCGTATTTAGTAAACATCGCTGACTGAAACGTGAAGTACAAAACATCTGATGATTTATACCGCGTATTTAGTAAACATCGCTGACTGAAACGTGTAGTACAAAACATCTGATGATTTATACCGTGTATTTAGTAAACATCGCTGACTGAAACGTGAAGTACAAAACATCTGATGATTTATACCGTATTTAGTAAACATCGCTGACTGAAAACGTGTAGTACAAAACATGTGATGATTTATACCGCGTATTTAGTAAACATCGCTGACTGAAACGTGAAGTACAAAACATCTGATGATTTATACATCGTATTTAGTAAACATCGCTGACTAAAACGTGTAGTACAAAACATCTGATGATTTATACAGCGTATTTAGTAAACATCGCTGACTGAAACGTGTAGTACAAAACATCTGATGATTTATACAGCGTATTTAGTAAACATCGCTAACTGAAACGTGTAGTACAAAACATCTGATGATTTTATACCGTGTATTTAGTAAACATCGCTGACTGAAACGTGTAGTACAAAACATCTGTGATGATTTATACCGCGTATTTAGTAAACATCGCTGACTGAAACGTGAAGTACAAAACATCTGATGATTTATACCGCGTATTTAGTAAACATCGCTGACTGAAACGCAGAAGTTCAAAACATGTGATGATTTATACCGTGTATTTAGTAAACATCGCTGACTGAAACGTGAAAAAACATGTGATGATTTATACCGCGTATTTAGTAAACATCGCTGACTGAAACGTGAAGTACAAACATCTGATGATTTATACCGTATTTAGTAAACATCGCTGACTGAAACGTGTAGTACAAAACATGTGATGATTTATACCGTGTATTTAGTAAACATCGCTGACTGAAACGTGAGTACAAAAACATGTGATGATTTATACCGCGTATTTAGTAAACATCGCTGACTGAAACGTGTAGTACAAAACATGTGATGATTTATACCGCGTATTTAGTAAACATCGCTGACTGAAACGTGAAGTACAAAACATCTGATGATTTATACCGCGTATTTAGTAAACATCGCTGACTGAAACGTGTAGTACAAAACATCTGTGATGATTTATACCGCGTATTTAGTAAACATCGCGCTGACTGAAACGTGAGTACAAAACATCTGATGATTTATACCGCGTATTTAGTAAACATCGCTGACTGAAACCTGTGAGTACAAAACATGTGATGATTTATACCGTGTATTTAGTAAACATCGCTGACTGAAACGTGTAGTACAAAACATGTGATGATTTATACCGTGTATTTAGTAAACATCGCTGACTAAAACGTGTAGTACAAAACATGTGATGATTTATACCGTGTATTTAGTAAACATCGCTGACTGAAACGTGTGTAGTACAAAAACATCTGATGATTTATACCGCGTATTTAGTAAACATCGCTGACTGAAACGTGTAGTACAAAACATGTGATGATTTATACCGCGTATTTAGTAAACATCGCTGACTGAAACGTGTAGTACAAAAAACATCTGATGATTTATACCGCGTATTCTAGTGTTTTCATCGCTGACTGAAACGTCGTAGTACAAAACATCTGATGATTTATACCGCGTATTTAGTAAACATCGCTGACTGAAACGTAGTAGTACAAAACATGTGATGATTTATACCGTGTATTTAGTAAACATCGCTGACTGAAACGGCAAAACAACTGAAGATTTATACCGTGTATTTAGTAAACATCGCTGACTGAAATGAAGTAGTACAAAACATCTGATGATTTATACCGTGTATTTAGTAAACATCGCTGACTGAAACGTAGTACAAAACATGTGATGATTTATACCGCGTATTTAGTAAAAACATCGCTGATCTGAAACGTGTAGCAAAAACATGTGATGATTTATACCGTGTATTTAGTAAACATCGCTGACTAAAACGTGTAGTACAAAACATGTGATGATTTATACCGCGTATTTAGTAAAACATCATCGCTGACTGAAACGTGTGAGTACAAAACATGTGATGATTTATACAGCGTATTTAGTAAACATCGCTGACTGAAACGTGTAGTACAAAAAACATCTGATGATTTATACCGCGTATTTAGTAAACATCGCTGACTGAAACGTGTAGTACAAAACATATGATGATTTATACCGCGTATTTAGTAAACATCGCTGACTGAAACGTGTGAGTACAAAACATCTGATGATTTATACCGCGTATTTAGTAAACATCGCTGACTGAAACGTGAAAGTACAAAACATCTGATGATTTATACAGCATTTAGTAAAACATCGCTGACTGAAACATGAAGTACAAAAACATGTGATGATTTATACCGCGTATTTAGTAAACATCGCTGACTGAAACGTGAATGAGTACAAAACATCTGATGATTTATACAGCGTGTATTTAGTAAACATCGCTGACTGAAACGTGTAGTACAAAACATCTGATGATTTATACAGCGTATTTAGTAAACATCGCTGACTGAAACGTGTGTACAAAACATCTGATGATTTATACAGCGTATTTAGTAAACATCGCTGACTGAAACGTGTGGTATAAAACATGTGGGATATATTTTCCATCGTGTATTTAGTAAACATCGCTGACTGAAAACAGCTGACGAAGAAGTACAAAAACATCTGATGATTTATACCGCGTATTTAGTAAACATCGCTGACTGAAACGTAAACATGTGATGATTTATACGCGTATTTAGTAAACATCGCTGACTGAAACGTGTGTGAGTACAAAAAAACATGATGACGTACCGTGTATTTAGTAAACATCGCTGACTGAAACGTGTAGTACAAAACATCTGATGATTTATACCGCGTATTTAGTAAACATCGCTGACGAAACGTGTGTAGTACAAAAAACATGTGATGATTTTATAGATGCGTATTTAGTAAACATCGCTGACTGAAACGTGAAGTACAAAACATCTGATGATTTATACCGTGTATTTAGTAAACATCGCTGACTGAAACGTGAAGTGTACAAAACATGGATGATTTATACCGCGTATTAGTAAAACACCATCATCATCGCCGACTGAAACGTGGAAGTGCCGCAAAACATCTGACATTTATACCGCGTGTATTTAGTAAACATCGCTGACTAAAACGTGTGTACAAAACATCGATGATTTATACCGTGTATTTAGTAAACATCGCTGACTGAAACGTGAAGTACAAAACATCTGATGATTTATACCGTGTATTTAGTAAACATCGCTGACTGAAAACGTGAAGTACAAAACATGTGATGATTTATACCGTGTATTTAGTAAACATCAACATCGCTGACTGAAACGTGTAGTACAAAACATGTGATGATTTATACCGTGTATTTAGTAAACATCGCTGACTGAAACGTAGTAGTACAAAACATGTGATGATTTATACCGCGTATTTAGTAAACATCGCTGACTGAAACGCAAGTACAAAACATCTGATGATTTATACCGCGTATTTAGTAAACATCGCTGACTGAAACGTGAAGTACAAAACATGTGATGATTTATACCGCGTATTTAGTAAACATCGCTGACTGAAACGTGTAGTACAAAACATGTGATGATTTATACCGCGTATTTAGTAAACATCGCTGACTAAAACGTGTAGTACAAAGTATCTGATAAATTATTACCGTGTGTTTGAGTAAACATCGCTGATTGACGTGTAATTACAAAACATCTGATGATTTATACCGTGTATTTAGTAAACATCGCTGACTGAAACGTGAAGTACAAAACATCTGATGATTTTTACCGCGTATTTAGGTAAACATCGCTGACTGAAACGTGTAGTACAAAATATCATGGATGATTTATACCGGTATTTAGTAAACATCGCTGACTTGAACGTGTAGCCTAAAACATCTGATGATTTATACCGCGTATTTAGTAAACATCGCTGACGACTCAGACGTGTAGTACAAAACATCTGATGATTTATACCGCGTATTTAGTAAACATCGCTGACTGAAACGTGAAGTTACAAAACATCATGTGATGATTTATACCGTGTATTTAGTAAACATCGCTGACTAAAACGCGATGTAGTACAAAACATCTGATGATTTATACCGTGTATTTAGTAAAAACATCGCTGACTAAAACGTGTAAATACAAAACGTAGCCATGATTTTTTATACCGATGTATTTAGTAAAATCATCGCTGACTGAAACGTGAAGTACAAAACATGTGATGATTTATACCGTGTATTTAGTAAACATCGCTGACTGAAACGTGTAATTACAAAATATCTGATGATTTATACAGCGTATTTAGTAAAACATCGCTGACTGAAACGTGTAATTACAAAACATCTGATGATTTATACCGCGTATTTAGTAAACATCGCTGACTGAAGCGTGTAGTACAAAACATCGTGATTTATAACGTATTTAGTAAACATCGCTGACTGAAACGTGTAGTACAAAACATGTGATGATTTATGCCGCGTATTTAGTAAACATCGCTGACGAAACATGAAGTTCACAAAACATCTGATGATTTATACCGTGTATTTAGTAAACATCGCTGACTAAACAACGTGTAGTACAAAACATGTGATGATTATACCGCGTATTTAGTAAACATCGCTGACTGAAACGATGTAGTACAAAACATGTGATGATTTATACCGCGTATTTAGTAAACATCGCTGACTAAAACGTGTAGTACAAAAAACATCTGATGATTTATACCGCGGTATTTAGTAAACATCGCTCGACTGAAACAGTAAGGAGTACAAAACATGTGAACGTGATCATTTATACCGTGTATTTAGTAAACATCGCTGACTGAAACACGTGTAGTACAAAAAAACATCTGATGATTTATACCGCGTGTATTTAGTAAACATCGCTGACTGAAACGTGTAGTACAAAACATCTGATGATTTATACCGCGTATTTAGTAAACATCGCTGACTGAAACATGAAGTACAAAACATCTGATGATTTATACACGCGTATTTATAAAAACATCGCTGACTGAAACGTGTAGTACAAAACACAAACATCTGATGATTTATACCGCGTATTTAGTAAAACATCGCTGACTGAAACGTGTAGTACAAAACATCTGATGATTTATACAGCGTATTTAAGTAAACATCGCTGACTGGAAACGTGTAGTGGTACAAAACATCTGATGATTTATACCGCGTATTTAAGTGAACATCACTGACTGAAAGCGTGAAATTACAAAACATCTGATGATTTATACCGCGTATTTAGTAAACATCGCTGACTGAAAGCAAAAGTAGTGATGATTTCATGCATTGCTGACAAAGTCGTAGTGGTACAAAACATGTGATGATTTATAAAGTGTAGTACAAAACATGTGATGACAAATGTAGTACAAAACATCTGTAATGATGGCTGCGATAGTAAAATACGCTGACTGGAAATGCAAAAAAGATGATTATATACCGTGTATTTACAAACACATCGCTGACTGGAAACGTGTAGTACAAAACATGTGATGATTTATACCGCGTATTTAGTAAACATCTGCTGACTGAAACGTAGTAGTACAAAACATAATGTGATGATTTATACCGCGTATTTAGTAAACATCGCTGACTGAAACCGATAGTACAAATGATTCGCTGATGATTTATACCAGCGTATTTAGTAAAACATCGACTTTCAAAACGACGTGAAGTCACAAAACATCTGATGATTTATACCGTGTATTTAGTAAAACATCGCTGACTTGAAACGTGAAGTACAAAAAACATGTGATGATTTATACAATGTATTTAGTAAACATCATCGCTGACTGAAACGTGTAGTACAAAACATGTGATGATTTATACCGTGTATTTAGTAAACATCGCTGACTGAAACCGTGTAGTACAAAACATGTGATGATTTATACCGCGTGTTTTAATAAACATCGCTGACTGAACCATGAAGTACAAAACATCTGATGATTTATACCGCGTATTTAGTAAACATCGCTGACTGAAACGTGAAGTACAAAACATCTGATGATTTATACCGTGTATTTAGTAAACATTGGCTGAGCCTGAAACGTGAAGTACAAAACATCTGATGATTTATAAAACGTGTTTAGTAAAGCATCGCTGACTGAAACGTGAAGTACAAAACATCTGATGATTTATACGTATTTAGTAAACATCGCTGACTGAAACGTGAGTTCAAAAAATCTGATGATTTATACCGTGTATTTAGTAAACATCGCTGACTGAAAAACGTGTAGTACAAAAATATCTTGTGATGATTTATACCGCGTATTTAGTAAACATCGCTGACTGAAACGAGTGAATTACAAAACATCTGATGATTTATACCGTGTATTTAGTAAACATTGCTGACGGCCAAACGCAAAGAGTACAAAACATCTGATGATTTATACCGTGTATTTAGTAAACATCGCTGACTGAAACGTGTAGTACAAAACATGTGATGATTTATACCGCGTATTTAGTAAACATCGCTGACTGAAACATGTAGTGTACAAAACATGTGATGATTTATACCGCGTATTTAGTAAACATCGCTGACTGAAACGTGAAGTATTACAAAACATCATGGATGATTTATACAGCGTGTTTGGGGTACAAAACATCGCGTACTGAAGAAAACGTGTAAAGTACAAAAAAACATGTGATGATTTATACCGTATTTAGTAAACATCGCTGACAGAAACACGAATTACAAAACATCTGATGATTTATACCGCGTATTTAGTAAACATCGCTGACTAAGAGCATGTAATGTACAAAAACATGTGATGATTTATACCGCGTATTTAGTAAACATCGCTGACTGAAACGTGTAGTACAAAAATATGTGATGATTTTATACTGCGTATTTAGTAAACATCGCTGACTGAAACGTGTGGTACAAAAACATGTGATGATTTATACCGCGCATTTAGTAAACATCGCTGACTGAAACGTGTGTATTACAAAACATGTGATGATTTATACCGCGTATTTAGTAAACATCGCTGACAGAAACGTGAAGTTACAAAACATGTGATGATTTATACCGTGTATTTAGTAAACATCTGACTAAAACGTGTAGTACAAAACAATGTGATGATTTATTACCGCGCATTGATTTAACAGTGCATCGCTGACTGAGCGATGGCGGTACAAAACATGTGATGATTTATACGTGCGTATTGAGTAAACATCGCTGACTGAAACGTGTAATACAAAACATGTGATGATTTATACCGTGTATTTAGTAAACATCGCTGACTGACTTTAAGAAACATAATGTGCAAAACATGACTGATGAAGAAAACATACCGTGTGTTTGGTAAAACATCGCTGACTGAACGTGTAGTACAAAACATCTGATGTGATTTATACCGTGTATTTAGTAAAACATCGCTGACTGAAACGTGTAATTTTCAAAACAATGTGATGAATACCGGCATTTAGTAAACATCGCTGACTGAAACGTGAAGTACAAAACATCTGATGATTTATACCGTGTATTTAGTAAACATCGCTGACTGAAACGTGAAGTACAAAACATGTGATGATTTATACCGTGTATTTAGTAAACATCGCTGACTGAACGTGTAGTACAAAACATGTGATGATTTATACCGCGTATTTAGTAAACATCGCTGACTGAAACGTAGTACAAAACATCTGATGATTTATAC